>NC_041387.1:24817816-24861474 GCF_002162155.2 Triticum dicoccoides
TGGAATTCCAACCAAAGAGGCTGGGAGCCGACCCAAAAGTCTAGCCAAAACCTAGCCGATCTGTCGTCTCCTATGGCAAATTTTGCCCCCATGGCAAAAGCCTGTCTAATGACTTGGATGTCGTTCCAGAAAGATGAGCCCCTGGATGCACCTTCGAAGAAGTTTCCGCTCGGGAAATACTTAGCACGCAGAAGATCAGCCCACAAGCCCGTCACCCCTTGGGATATCTTCCAGATCTACTTGCACATGAGTGCAACGTTCAGGATTCTAGTGTTGGTGATGCCGAGGCCCCCCAAGGCCTTGGGGCGACAAACCGCTGCCCACTTCACCATATGGTATTTACGCTTCGGGCCTATTCCTTCCCAGAAGAAACGTGACCGAGGCGTGTCCATTTTGGCGTGAACACCCTTGGCCAAAAGAAAGAGGCCCATCGCAAACAAAGGCAGGGAGGATAGGCTCGAATTCGTGAGCACTAGCCTGGCTACGGAGGAGAGGAATTTGCCCCGCCGCGGGCACACCCGTCCCCCAATCTTGGTCCAAATCGGAGCCCAATCATCGATCTTAAGGCATATAGAATATAATGGCAAACCTAGATACGTGAAAGGAAACTTTCCAACTTTGCAGTTGGCAAGTCCGCGATGCGCCTGCCCTCATCCGCTTCCAACCCCATGGGCAAAACTTCACACTTGTGGAAGTTGATCTCCAGCCCGGACATGAGCTCGAAGCTAAGGAGAAGGGCTTTGATTGTAGCCACACTGTGGAGGTCCGGCTGGAACAGCAGAAGCGTGTCGTTGGCATACCGCAACTGGAGATCCCCCTTGGGATGAGGTGGCTAATCACACCTTTGATGTGGACGGCCTCGGTGGCTCTTCGTAGCATAGCCGCCAACGCATCTACTACGAAGTTGAACAAGATCGGGGACATTGGGTCACCCTGACGGAGTCCATGTTTGTTCTGGAAGAAGTGCCCTACTTCTCCGTTGACCGAGATCGTTGTCTGGCCCCCCGAGACCAGCTGCATCACTCGGTGAACCCAAACAGCCGAGAAACCTCGAATGATGAGAACTTTGCGTAGGAAATCCCAGTTGACCCGGTCGTACGCTTTTTCGAAGTCCAGTTTAAGTAAGATGGCTGGTTCTTTCGTGCGTCTAAGATCGTGGAGAATTTCCTGAAGGGCCAACGCCCTCCAGGATGTGACGGCCACGGATGAACGCAGATTGCGAGCGACTTATCATGCATTGATCTTGAGAGGATGTGACGGTACACGCTTTAGCACAGATCTTGAGAGGAACGTTAATAAGCGCGATGGGTCTATACTGACGAATGTTGTCCGCCCCCGCCACTTTGGGGATGAGCAATAAGATGTCGTAGTTAAGCCTAGCAATATCTACCGTGCCCCGCATCAATCCGTTGCACACCTCGAAAATGGGCTCACGGAGCAGAGGCCAAAAATGTTTGAACATTGCCACCGGCCACCCATCCGGGCCCGGCGCGGTGTCCGACTTCATGCTCATGAGTGCGTCATCGATCTCCTTGGGGAGAAACGCGAGACCCAACTCTGCACTCTCACTATCAAGGACCAGTTGATAGGGCAACCAAACATCCTAAGGAAGACCAGCCCTCTGATCCTCTCAGGTCCCCATCAGGTGGATATAGAACTCATAGACATGGTTCATGATATCCGCTTGGCGCAATAGCAACCCCTGTTCTGAATGCAGCCGCAGGATCACACATTTCCGGCGTCTTCCGTTGGCATAGGTGTGGAAGTACTTGGTGTTGGCGTCCCTCTTGAGCGTCCACTTGAGGCCGCCCCTGCGCCTCCAGTATTCCTCCTCGCCTCGAAGCAGAGCTTCAACTTTCCCTTCCAGGGTGTAGCGATGTGCCATTCTTGCTCTGAGAATGGTCTCGCATTGGCCTGGGCGTTGAGATGTGCGATCTCGTCGACAAGACTCGCCGTGAGTAACTTGTCGTCACACCCTTTGTTCGCGCCCCATCCCTTGAGGCTCGCACGGAGGCGGCTCCCTGCCGCGTTCCAGAACTCCATAGGGCCACGTTGTGGACCTATAAGTTGCACGCAGCTCAACCACTTCTCCTTGAATATGGTGTCAAACTCTGGTATCTCGAACCAGGCCGTCTAAAAAAAGAAACAAGGGCTGCGGCGGATCCTGTCCTCCCCTGTGGACAAGTTCAGATGTACGTGATCAGATCCTATGCACGTTTCCGCGAGGAGCGAGCATAAAGGGTACAACACCTCCCAGTAGGGTGACATGAACACACGATCCAGCATTGAGCGCACCGGGGCGAGCTACTTGTTCGTCCAGGTATACCTAGCGTCGGTCCTAGCCACTTCCCAAAGCACCATAGACGCGATTGCGTTGTAGAACAGAGCCACCCTAAGCCAGTTGATGGTATTGTTGTTTTTGTCCACTCCCGAGCGGATCAAATTGAAATAACCCCATACCACTAGGGGGATCTGGGCTGCGGAGACCGCGAGCACCTTGGCTTGGAGTTCTCCCAAGAACTCTGCCGAGTGGGAGTGATCCGCAGGTCCATAAACTTGTTGGGAAACGTAGCAATAATTCAAAAGTTTCCTACGTGTCACCAAGATCAATCTAGGAGATGCTAGCAACGAGAGAGAGAGGGAGTGCATATTCATACCCTTGAGGATCGCTAAGCGGAAGCTTTACAAGAACGCGGTTAATGGAGTCGTACTCGCGGCGATTCAAATCGCGGAAGATCCGATCTAGCGCCGAACGGACGGCGCCTCCGCGTTCAACATATGTACATCTCGGGGACGTCTCCTCCTTCTTGATCCAGCAAGGGGAGAGGAGAAGTTGAGGGAGAGCTCTGTCAGCATGACGACGTGGTGGTGGAGCTTGTGGTTCTCCTGCACGGCTTCGCCAAGCTCTATGAAGGAGGAGGAAGTGTTGGAGGAGGAAGGGGCTGCGCCAGGGGAAGGTTGCGGCTGCCCTCTCTCTCCCTCACTATATATAGGGGAAAGGGTGCCCTAGGGTTTCCCTAGGAGAGGGGCGGCGGCCACAGGGGAAACCCTAGATGGGTTTGGGCGCCCCACCCCTAGGAAACTTGCCCCCCAAGCCGAGAGGGGCGGCTGCCCTAGGGGAGGCGCCCCACCTCTCCAGGTTACGTGAGATGGGGCGGGAGGGGCGCTCAGCCCCTTAGTGGGCTGATGTGCCCCCTCCCCTTGGCCCATAAGGCCCCCCAACGCTTGCTGGGGCCTCCGAAACCCCTTTCGGACACGCTGGTTGTCAACTGGTACCCCCGGAACAATTCCGGACTCCAATACCCTTCGTCCAATATATCGATCTTCACCTTCGGACCATTATGGAGTTCCTCGTCACGTACGGGATCTCATCCGGGACTCCGAACAACATTCGGTAACCACATACTATTTCCCATAACAACTCTAGCGTCACCGAATCTTAAGTGTGTAGACCCTACGGGTTCGGGAACCATGCAGACATGACCGAGATACCTCTCCGGCCAATAACCAATAGCGGTATCTAGATACCCATATTGACTCCCACATGTTCCACGAAGATCTCATCGGATGAACCATGATGTCAGGGATTTAATCAATCTCGTATACAATTCCCTTTGTCCATCGGTATGTTACTTGCCCGAGATTCGATCGTCGGTATCCCTATACCTTGTTCAATCTCGTTACCGACAAGTCTCTTTACTCGTTCCGTAACGCATGATCCCATGACTAACTCCTTAGTCACATTGAGCTCATTATGATGATGCATTACTGAGTGGCCCCAGAGATACCTCTCCGTCATACGGAGTGACAAATCCCAGTCTCGATTCATGCCAACCCAACAGACACTTTCGGAGATACCTGTAGTGCACCTTTAAAGCCACCCAGTTACGTTGTGACGTTTGGTACACCCAAAGCATTCCTACGGTATCCGGGAGTTGCACAATCTCATGGTCTAAGGAAATGATACTTGACATTAGAAAATCTCTTACCAAATGAACTACACGATCTTGTGCTATGCTTAGGATTGGGTCTTGTCCATCACATCATTCTCCTAATGATGTGATCCCATTATCAATGACATCCAATGTCCATGGTCGGGAAACCATAACCATCTATTGATCAACGAGCTAGTCAACTAGAGGCTCACTAGGGACATGTTGTGGTCTATGTATTCACACATGTATTATGGTTTTCAGTTACTACAATTATAGCATGAACAATAGACAATTATCATGAACAAGGAAATATAATAATAACCATTTTATTATTGCCTCTAGGGCATATTTCCAACAGTCTCCCACTTGCACTAGAGTCAATAATCTAGTTCACATCACTATGTGATTGTAATGATTCCAACACCCATGGGGTTTGATCATATCTTGCTTGTGAGAGAGGTTATTAGTCAACGTGTCTGAACCTTTCATATCTGTGTGTGCTTTACGAATCTCTACGTCATCTTGTAGATGCAGCTACCATGTGCTATTTGGAACTATTCCAAATAACTGCTCTACTATACGAATCCGGTTTACTACTTAGAGTCATCCAGATTAGTGTCAAAGTTTGCATCGACGTAACCCTTTACGATGAACTCTTTTACCACCTCCATAATCGAGAAAATTCCTTAGTCCACTAGTTACTAAGGCTAACTTTGACCGCTGTCCTGTGATCCATTCATGGATCACTCTTGTACCCCTTGACTGACTCATAGCAAGGCACACTTCAGGTGCGGTACACAACATAGCATACTGTAGAGCCTACGTCTAAAGCATAGGGGATGACCTTCGTCCTTTCTCTCTCTTCTGCCGTGGTCAGGTCTTGAGTCTTACTCAGTGCTCACACCTTATAACACAGCCAAGAACTCCTTTGCCGATCTATTTTGAACTCCTTCAAAATCTTGTCACGGAATATGTTCATTTGAAAGTACTATTAAGCGCTTCGATCTATCCTTATAGATCTTGATGCTCAATGTTCAAGTAGCTTAATCCAGGTTTTCCATTGAAAAACACTTTTTAAACAACCCTATATGCTTTCCAGAAATTCTACATCATTTCTGATCAACAATATGTCAACAACATATTGTCATCAGAAATTCTGTAGTGCTCCCACTCACTTCTTTGGAAATACAAGTTTCTCATAAACTTTGTATAAACCAAAAATCTTTGATCATCTCATAAAAGCGTACATTCCAACTCCAAGATGCTTACTCCAGTCCTTAGAAGGATTGCTGGAGCTTTGCATACTTGTTAGCATCTTTTAGGATTGACAAAACCTTCTGGTTGTATCACATACAACCTTTCCTCAAGAAAACTATCGAGGAAACAATGTTTTGACATCCTATCTGCAAGAATTCATAAATAATGCAGTAACTGCTAATATAATTCCAACAGACTCTTAGCATCGCTACGAGTGAGAAAGTCTCATCGCAGTCAACTCCTTGAACTTGTCGGAAAACATCTTAGCGACAAGTCGAGCTTTTTTAATGGTGACACTTACCATCATTGTCCGTCTTCCTTTTAAAATCCATCTGTACCCAACAGCCTTATGACCATCAAGTAGTTCTTCCAAAGTCTACACTTTGTTTTCATACATGGATCCTCTCTCGGATTTTATGGCCTAGAGCCATTCCTCGAAATCCGGGCCCACCATTGCTTCTCCATAGCTCATAGGTTCATTGTTATCTAGCAACATGACCTCCAAGACAGGATTACGTACCACTCTGAAGTAGTACACATCCTTGTTGACCTACGAGGTTTGATAGTGTCTTGATCTGAAGTTTCATGATCACTATCATCAGCTTCCACTTCAATTGGTGTAGGCGCCACAGGAACAACTTCATGTGCCCTGCTACACACTAGTTGAAGTGACGGTTCAATAACCTCATCAAGTCTCCACCATCCTCCCACTCAATTCTTTCGAGAGAAACTTTTCCTCGAGAAAGGAACCGTTTCTAGAAACAATCACTTTTGCTTCCGGATCTGAAATAGGAGGTATACCCAACTGTTTTGGTTGTCCTATGAAGATGCATTTATCCGCTTTGGGTTCGAGCTTATCAGGCTAAAACTTTTCACATAAGCGTCGCAGCCCTAAACTTTTAAGAAACGATAGCTTAGGTTTCTCTAAACCATAGTTCATACGGTGTCATCTCGACGAAATTATGTGGTGCCCTATTTAAAGTGAATGCGGTTGTCTCTAATGCCTAACCCATAAACGGTAGTGGTAATTCGATAAGAGACATCATGGTATGCACCATATCCAATAGGGTGCAGCTATGATGTTCGGACACACCATCACACTATGGTGTTCCAGGCGGTATTAGTTGTGAAACAATTTCCACAATGTCTTAATTCTGTACCAAACTCGCAACTCAGATATTTATCTCTATGATCATATCATAGACATTTTATCCTTTTGTCACGAAGATCTTCAACTTCACTCTAAAATTACTTGAACCTTTCAATAATTCAGACTTGTGTTTCATCAAGTAAATATACTCAGCATCTACTCAAATCATTTGTGAAGTAAAAACATAATGATATCCACTGCGTGCCTCAGCACTCATTGGACTGCACACATCAAAATGTATTACTTCCAACAAGTTGCTTTCTTGTTCCATCTCACTGAAAACGAGGCCTTTCAGTCATCTTGCCCATGTGGTATGATTTGCATGTCTCAAGTGATTCAAAATCAAGTGAGTCCAAACTATCCATCTGCATGGAGTTTCTTCATGCGTATACACCAATAGACATGGTTCGCATGTCTCAAACTTTTCAAAAACGAGTGAGTCCAAAGATCCATCAACATGGAGTTTCTTCATGCGTTTTATACCAATATGACTCAAATGGCAGTGCCACAAGTAGGTGGTACTATCATTACTATCTTATATCTTTTGGTATGAACATGTGTATCACTACGATCGAGATTCAATAAACTCATTTTAGGTGTAAGACCATTGAAGGTATTATTCAAATAAATAGAGTAACCATTATTCTCCTTAAATGAATAACCGTATTGCGATAAACATAATCCAATCATGTCTATGCTCAACGCAAACACCAAATAACAATTATTTAGGTTTAACACCAACCCCGATGGTAGAGGGAGCGTGCGATGTTTGATCACATCAACCTTGGAAACACTTCCAACACATATCGCCATCTCACCTTTAGCTAGTCTCCGTTTATTCCGTAGCTTTTTATTTCGAGTTACTAACACTTAGCAACCGAACCGGTATCTAATACCCTGGTGCTACTAGGAGTACTAGTAAAGTACACATTAATATAATGTATATCAATATACTTCTGTCAACCTTGCCAGCCTTCTCATCTACCAAGTATCTAGGGTAGTTCTGCTTCAGTGACCGTTCCCCTCATTACAGAAGCACTTAGTCTCGGGTTTGGGTTCAACCTTGGGTTTCTTCACTAGAGCTGCAACTGATTTGCCGTTTCATGAAGTATCCCTTCTTGCCCTTGCCCTTCTTGAAAAGTGGTTTTACTAACCATCAACAATTGATGCTCCTACTTGATTTCAACTTTCGCGGTGTCGAACATCGCGAATAGCTCAAGGATCATCATATCTATCCCTGATATGTTATAGTTCATCACCAAGCTCTAGTAGCTTGGTGGCAGTGACTTTGGAGAACCATCACTATCTCATATGGAAGATTAACTCCCACTTGATTCAAGTGATTGTAGTAATCAGACAATCTGAGCACATGCTCAACGATTGAGCTTTTCTTCCTTATTTGCAGGCTAAGAAACTTGTCGGAGGTCTCATACCTCTTGACATGGGCACGAGCCTGAAATCCCAATTTCAGCTCTTGGAACATCTCATATGTTCTGCAACGTTTCAAAAATGTCTTCGGTGCCTCAATTCTAAACCGTTTAACATTACGCACTGAACTATCACGTAGTCATCAAAACATGTATGTCAGATGTTTGCAACATCCACAAACGACACTCGAGGTTCAGCACACCGAGTGGTGCATTAAGGATATAATCCTTCTGCGCAGCAATGAGGACAATCCTCAGTTTACGGACCCAGTCCGCATAATTTCTACTGTCAACTTTCAACTATATTTTCTCTAGGAGCATATTTAAACAGTAAGCTACGTCATAATTTGCAAAGACCTTTTGACTATGTTCATGATAATTAAGTTCATCTAATCAAATTATTTAATGAACTCCCACTTAGATAGACATCCCTCTAGTCATCTAAGTGATATATGATCCGAATCGACTAGGCCGTGTCCGATCATCACGTGAGACAGACTAGTCATCAATGGTGAACATCTCCATGTTGATCGTATCTACCATACGACTCATGTTAGACATTTCGGTCTCTCATGTTCCGAGGCCATGTCTGTACATGCTAGGCTCGTCAAGTCAACCTAAGTGTTTCACGTGTGTAAATCTGGATTACACCCGTTGTATGCGAACGTTCGAATCTATCACACCCGATCATCACGTGGTGCTTTGAAACAATGAACTTTCGCAACGGTGCACAGTTAGGGGGAACACTTTCTTGAAATTTTAGTGAGGGATCATCTTATTTATGCTACCGTCGTTCTAAGCAATTAAGATGTAAACATGATAAACATCACATGCAAATCATAAAGTGACATGATATGACCAATATCATCTTGCGCCTTTGTTCTTCATCTTTGAGGTGCGGCATGATCACCATCGTCACCGGCATGACACCATGATCTCCATCATCATGATCTCCATCATCGTGTCTTCATGAAGTTGTCTCACCAACTATTACTTCTACTACTATGGCTAACGGTTAGCAATAAAGTAAAGTAATTACATGGCGTTTCCATTGACACACAGGTCATACAATAAATTAAGACAACTCCTATGGCTCATGCCGGTTGTCATACTCATCGACATGCAAGTCATGATTCCTATTACAAGAACATGATAAATCTCATACATCACATATATCATTCATCACATCCTTTTGGCCATATCACATCACATAGCATACCCTGCAAAAACAAGTTAGACGTCCTCTAATTGTTGTTGCGTGTTTTACGTGACTGCTATGGATTTCTAGCAAGAACAATTCTTACCTACGCAAAAGCCACAATGTTGATATGCCAATTGCTATTTACCCTTCATGAGGACCCTTTTCATCGAATCTGATTAGACTAAAGTGGGAGAGACAAACACCCGCTAGCCACCTTATGCATCAAGTGCATGTCACCTTATGCATCAAGTGCATGTCAGTCGGTGGAACCTGTCTCATGTAAGCGTACATGTAAGGTCGGTCCGGGCCGCTTCATCCCACAATGCTGCCGAATCAAGATAAGACTAGTAACGGTAAGCAAATTGAACAAATCATCGCCCACAACTACTTGTGTTCTACTCGTGCATAGAATATAAGCATAGACCTAGCTCATGATGCCATTGTTGGGGAACGTAGCAATAATTCAAAATTTTCCTACGTGTCACCAAGATCAATCTAGGAGATGCTAGCAACGAGAAAGAGAGAGGGGGTGCATCTTCATACCCTTGAAGATCTCTAAGCGGAAGCGTTACAAGAACGCGGTTGATGGAGTCGTACTCGCGACGATTCAAATTGTGGAAGATCCGATCTAGCGCCGCACGGAAGGCGCCTCCGTTTTCAACACACGTATAGCCCGGGGACGTCTCCTCCTTCTTGATCCAACAAGGGGGGAGGAGAAGTTGAGGGAGAGCTCCGGCAGCACGACGGCGTGGTGGTGGAGCTTGTGGTTCTCCTGCAGGGCTTCGCCAAGCTCTACGGAGGAGGAGGAAGTGTTGGAGGAGGGAGGGGTTGCGCCAGGGGAAGGTTGCGGCTGCCCTCTCTCTCCCTTGCTATATATAGGGGGAAGGGGGGAAGGAGGTGCCCTAGGGTTTCCCTGGGAGAGGGGCGGTGGCCACAGGGGAAACCCTAGATAGGTTTGGGTGCCCCCACCCCTAGGAAACTTGCCCCCCAAGCCGGGAGGGGCGGCTGCCCTAGGGGAGGCGCCCCCAACTCTTCGGGTTACGTGAGATGGGATGGGAGGGGCGCTCAACCCCGTGGGATGATGTGCCCCCTCCCCTTGGCCCATAAGGCCCCCCAACGCTTGCCGGGGCCTCCGAAACCCCTTTCGGACACGCTGGTTGTCAACTGGTACCCCCGGAACAATTCCGGACTCCAATACCCTTCATCCAATATATCGATCTTCACCTTCGGACCATTCCGGAGTTACTCGTCACATACGGGATCTCTTCCGGGACTCCGAACAACATTCGGTAACCACATACTATTTCCCATAACAACTCTAGCGTCACCGAACCTTAAGTGTGTAGACCCTACGGGTTCGGGAACCATGCATACATGACCGAGATACCTCTCCGGCCAATAACCTATAGCGGGGTCTGGATACCCATATTGGCTCCCACATGTTCCACGATGATGTCATCGGATGAACCACAATGTCGGGGATTCAATCAATCCCGTATACAATTCCCTTTGTCCATCGATATGTTACTTGCCCGAGCTTCGATCGTCGGTATCCCTATACCTTGTTCAATTTCGTTACCGGCAAGTCTCTTTACTCGTTTCGTAACGCATGATCCTGTGACTAACTCCTTATTCACATTGAGCTCATTATGATGATGCATTACCGAGTGGGCCCAGAGATACCTCTCCATCATATGGAGTGACAAATCCCAGTCTTGATTCGTGCCAACCCAACAGACACTTTCGGAGATACCTGTAGTGCACCTTTGTAGACACCCAGTTACATTGTGACGTTTGGTACACCCAAAGCATTCCTACGGTATCCGGGAGTTGCACAATCTCATGGACTAAGGAAATGATATTTGACATTAGAAAATCTCTTAGCAAACGAACTACATGATCTTGTGCTATGCTTAGGATTGGGTCTTGTCCATCACATCATTCTCCTAATGATGTGATCCCGTTATCAATGACATCCAATGTCCATGGTCAGGAAACCATAACCATCTATTGATCAACGAGCTAGTCAACTGGAGGCTCACTAGGGACATGTTGTGGTCTATGTATTCACACATGTATTACGGTTTCCAGTTAATACAATTATAGCGTGAACAATAGACAATTATCATGAACAAGGAAATATAATAATAACCATTTTATTATTGCCTCTAGGGAATATTTCCAACAAAACTTGGATGACCACTAGCTCCCTTAGAGACACACGAACGCGAATGTTTGCAGCGATGAAGAAGGAGCCCACTTCCCAGCTCAGGACGTCGTATGTGGAAACGCAGAAGCCAAGAAGCATGCCTCCAGAGTGGCCTATCGCAGGAGCATGGTTCCACGTGAATCATTCCAGGGGGTCGACAGAAAGTATATCGTGATGAAGGAAATCTACTTTGAACGTTTCCTGAAGCCCTACGATGTCGACTTCCTCTTTCCTAATGTACTCTTTTAGTTGGGTGCGACGCCCCACGTGGCCAAAGCCTCGAATATTCCAAAACAAGGCCCGCATCTAGAGCATATGGTTTCGCAGACGAACACCTCGAGAGGTGATCGCCTTGGCCACATGCCTCACCTTGTCGTGGCAAGGCGAGGGAGGAGAGGCAACCCCTGATGTCGTTTCCTCATCGAGCCAGACCGCGAGCGCGTCCGAGGCCCCTGCCTCAGTCGTCAACTGGTTCGCGTGTTTCGCAGCCGTCGCTGCTAGCGCTGCCTGCACTAATTCCTTGGCATGGATCAGCAAGATCAACTCACTGGTCCCTCTCACTCCCAACGGGTCCACACCACTCTCACCCAACACCTCACTCAAGTGATCGTTAGAGAAGGAATCAAGAATTGTGAAGCGAGGAGGTGGATTACCTGAGGTCTCCAAGTTCTTCTGGGATTGAAGGAGTTGAGCGTGCTGAAGAGATGGCAGGTTCCCCTTGGCAACCTTGGAGCGAGAGCTGGCCCGCACCGGAGCCACCTGCGCCACCGCCACGGCCTTGGAGCGCTTGGCCTTGGAGATGGGCGTAGTCTTGGTGGCCTCCTGCAGGAGCGGGTCGATGGGAGGGGCAGCCATAGCCATGACCGTCTGGCGTGGAGTCGCTGGTTCTCCCAGCTGTTCCGCCAGTCGAACCGCCTCTGCACTCACCTTGCGCACCGCCGTCTTCTTGGCCTGCCTCATGCTCACTGACCTTGTTGCTGCTGCGCCCGCCCAGATTCGGAGAGCATGGTGGAGGAAGCTGCAAGGTGTCCACGGACATGGCCGGAGGAGTGCGCGCGTCGTCCAGCACAACAACGTCCTCCAAGTCCGAGAGCCCCTTGTCCACCAAACGCACTGGGGGAGAGGTCACCGAGCCCAGGTTTGAGCCATATTGGTCGGGTATCGGCAGCTCCATCCCGTTGGACTGCCCATCTTGTGCCATCGCCTCTGCCAGAGCCGCCTGCCAAGGAGGGATCGCCGCCCCTCCCTTGTCTGTGATGCCAAGCTTCTCCCATGCCGTCGCGTTAATGGAATCATCATCCATGCTTGCGTCTTGATCCTTGTCACCATCCTACCCCTGATTGCCCTTGTCTGGGCCCTTGCCGTTGTTGGGAGGGGGAGGGGAGGGAAGATTAGGGCCCCCCTGACGAGCCGAGTTGAGATCCGGCTCCACTGAGATGTTGAAACCCGCACCATTGAACCAAATATGCATCGTGCCCTGAAGCTTCGAAGGATTGCGGCAGGCGAAGCACATGCGGATTGGCCCTGGACGGATCAGCGACTCCTCATCGACCAAGAGAGGCCTGCCGAGCATCGTCTTGGCCGCCATGAGCCCGTCCGTCTGCCGCTGCTTGGGTGGAACCCCCCGCAGCTTGACCCAAACCTCTGGCATAGCCTCTCCCTTTGGCGCGTTGAGGATGGCGTCGCTGATATCAACCACGATGTTGTTGAGGGAGAGGAAGAGCTTGCCGCTGTGCGTGGCCATCCGCAGCATGGCTAGGTCTAGGAACACCACCGAGAACGAGTCGCCGTCGAGTTGAGTGACCTGCCAGTCCCAGGCCCCCTCGAATAGGTGCAGCAGCTCCACCTCCAGAATGGCCTCTATTTAGATGTCACCATCATCTGATTTATCTGCACATGGATCAGTTGGAGAAAATAAGTAACAACAGGGTTGCTCATTGCTAAGCAAGCAAACATACCCAAGCTTGGCGTCACCCTTGAAATAGAAGAACCTCGAGGCTACAAACTTACAATAGCGGGGGAAAAGACACAATAATTGAATACCTATCCATATCAAGCAAATAACCATTCCTTAATGGACCATCAACAAATAATCTTACTAGTTAAAGGTGCATCACGAAAAATCTTTCTTCCCATGTGTTTATGTGGGGCATGTTCAGAAAACTTGGGAGAGGGAGATAAAATCCTGACATTCATTTCTACTCTATTTTAGCGCCTTCAAGAGCCTAAATGCACGAGTAGCAGCCTTATAAAGCACCTTGTGGGTTGATTATTGCTTGTAAGTGGCGAGATTCTCCAGACTGGACCAAGTTTATGATTTGGAGTTGGAGTATATCCATTGACTATTGAGTTACTCAGTTATAGACCTGAGCTTGCATAGGCTGGATACGCCTTCAAAGGAAACCTAGCTTGTAACAGTGATCTCCAGTATGGGAAAAAACTTCTCTTTGCATATGTGGGATCCCATCCTCCGCCTACTTTCTTTCTCATAATATGTCACATATTTCATTAGAGGTACATCATAAAAAATAGAAACATCCATACTTCCAGCCAGCACCTCTGCTTGAGATGTATTATGTTGATCAATAAACAACACTGATGTTACATTAGATATGAATGATGTTACTGCTGTGTAGTAATTAAGTGGCATGCTTAAGCAACATAAAAAGCTGTTGAACTAGCACAATGCATGGCACAAACTCGCAAATGAAGCATGCTTTTGTTATTGCCTCCAACAATCATATTACACTGCATCTTCTTCGGACGTGGATTCTTAAAACTCATGCTTTCGGACACCTCTTATCCATACCCTTCAATGTTGCTTTGAGATTGGTGCTACACAACTAACTAGTACATGGAATTTTCTCTTTTTTGTTTTTTCAAAACAAGACAACATATGAACTTCAAACTTTGCAGAACAACAAAATATTCTTACTACAATATGGAAAAAAAAACTTTCAGATTTTTCCGTATGACATGAATATACAAAATGTGATTTTTCTTAGTAAAAAAATGATATTTTTAGTATATATGATTCATGAAAAATTGTGAAAGTTTTTTCCCACGTTCTAGCTAGAATGTTTGTTGTCCTACAAAGTTTGAAGTTCATATGTTATTTTATTTGGAAGAAACAAAAAGGAGAAAAGTTCTAGCATGAATCGCGATGCAGAAATGGATGACAAGATAAGGGGGGTGTACCAAAGCCTATGCTTTCTCAAATGCTAACCCATCTTCTTCTATCAGAATCTTTTTCACAGGCACAAAGTATTTGAGATGCAACGGATCATTCAAGAACACTGAGGTGTTTGAAATAACAATAATGTGCAAGCCCCCATGGTGAAGTCCCAATGTTGATGCTACTTGGAAACAGTTCAGCTATGTTATTAACTTAATTAAGCCTATTTTTTATTGCATTTACCCTTTTTCTTTGGTAAAAAACCCTGATGGGAAACACATTAGGATTGCAGAGATGAACCATAGTTGGAATGTCGTGGGATTGCAATAGGTGATATGTATGAGGTTTATCTCTATGTGGTTTACTGTAAATCTATATTACCTTTTTGAAATAAACTTTATGATAAGGGTTTCTTATAATTAGTAATGTAAAATAATACTGGAGCTGGTGAGCATGTAGGATCCATTGATGTGGACCCCATGGGCCGAGACTCGCCACATGAAAGAAGGGAGGAGGAGCGTATGCTAGCTAGCTCTTGACTCGTCCACGAGTAGTCGCGTGACAGAAGCTAGCTAGCGAGCGCGGGCTTTTGGTGGGCGGCCTCCATGGAGTTGGTTATTTTGAAAATATCGGTAATCACATTTTGAAGTTTCAAAAAAATGTTGAAAAGAATTCTACACATTCATATGAATGTATTCTACATGTGTATAAAGTCTGACATGAAATAAATTACGATGAGAGCAACACAAAGAAAGAGAAATTCCTGCATTTCTAATAGCGAACAGTATTTATACTGTTCACCAGTTTCGAATCATGATTTTGTCTTTTTGTGTAGCTCTCACCATAATATATCATCTTCAAAAATTGCACACATGTGGAACACATCCATATGAACATGTATGCTTTTTGTCAGAATTTTTTGAAACTTCAAAATAGGATATTTTTTTTGACTTTTTTAAAATAACCACTTCCATGGAGGTCACCCGCCAAACGCCAATGGTGGGCAACCTCCATGGAGGTTGTTTATTTTAAGTTTTTGATAAACATATTTTGAAGTTTTAAGAAATTCTGAAAAAAATTCTACACATTCTGGATGTATTCTAGCCGATCAATCTTGTTGAGCGGCATAGCAGATTTCTCAAGCATGAAACCAGAAACTGGCTACATCTAGCCGATCGATCTTGTTGAGCAGCGTAGTAGATTTCTTTTGCCTCAAAAACAAATCAGGTTCAGGGTTTGAGATTGCTAACCGGATTCTGAAAAATAAATCCGACTGCATGCATTCTGCATGTCAAGTGTCAACAACAACAACAACAACAACAACAAATGAAATGACCACATTTATAGTTTGAAATTGGTCGAGCGGAAAAAAGTCCCTTCAAAAAATTTACACCCCTAAGCAGCCTGGCACCATGGAAAGGACGACGATGGGTTGGACGAAGACGACGAGTCCTTCTCTGGGGACGGCTGTTTCCCCAAATTATGCACCACACATAAACTGGACTGGCAACGGCTAGTTTAATTAAACCGCTAGTCTATCCTTAGTGAATGCCTTACATATGACTCCCTCTATAAAAAAAATGTAAGAGTGTTTAGATTACTGTTTCTTTACGGAGGGAGTACATCACAAGTCGTGTTTGGGAAAAAAGGGCTACACCTTCTCTTTCCTCCTCCACAAGAAAAGTTCCCACACTTTCCTCTCTTCTAGTCGGCGTTACTGCCTGTCCGGCCATCTCCAATAGCCTTTGGGCCATCTCCAGTAGCCTTTGGGCCATGTAGGCGTGGAGGACCTCTCCCCCCCTGCTGGTGGGAGGGATCCGTTCTCGTTTTTGTTAGGTTCAATGTATTAGTTGCGACTATGTGGTAGCAGCGATGTTCCTCAGTAGCAATAATGTCTCCCATGTTCTACGTACCCCGCCCTGATGGTGCGTCTAGCATCGTCGAAGGGCGTGTGGAGGTGTGTGTTTGTTGGATCTTGCGGGATTCAGTCGATGCTAGTCTTTAGTGGATCTGTTTGGATCCGGTCTTCGTTGGTCTTTATTTGGGTGTTTACATGTTTGATCCTTCTGATCTACGATTTTCTTCGTCAGCGATGGTTCCTGCTCTGGTGTGCTAGTCCTATGAGGTTTGTCCGGCTTCGGCAAGGGAGAGGCGATGACGCGCGTCTTCGGCTTGCTCTAATGCTTGTAGTCGTCGCTAGGTGGTCCACGAACCTGATTGTAATTTTTATTACCTCATGTGTTCTTTGTACTGCTATGATTAAAGATGAATAGATTGGAAGTTGCTTACACAAAAAAAGGATGCCTCACATAGTGTACTTAGTGTTATCTTATTTGGAGTGATGCTATTTCATTACCTAGTGCCTTCAACAGATTAACCACTGTAATATGCAAGACGCATTTCACCACAAAAAACATAAAGCAACGTGCCAGCGATTCAGTGTCAAGTTCCTCAAAAATATCTTATGTATTTTTTAGTCTTTTTTATTTACTTAAATCTAATTATAAACTAGAATTATTGGCAAGATATTTCTTATACCAAACAATTTAGAGATCTATACTAAGTTATTTAAGGATACAAACACGATATGCACTATACATTAATGTAAGTGTAACAAAATAAATTATGGAGACATGTGAATGTTTACTTTCTTACCGTATATTTTCTAAGACGTAATGTATTGAAAATAAAATATTAATGTAACTTTGTTACAATGTACAGTTTGAATTGCATAATATATCATATATGATTATGATTTGGAAAAATGATTTAGTGCACAATATTTAGAAGTTGGTATAAATAACTATATTTATTTCAACTCTTCGAGGCACGCAAAAAATTGTTTAAAATTTGTGGCAGAGGATAGTACCTGATACTAGTCATACGAAGACTATGGTCATGTTATTCATGAGTCGAAACAAAAATGCATGTTGCGTTAGCTCTTCTATATAAACGGCTTCTATACCCTAATTCCAGAACATCATCCACAACCCTAACTTGCGATTTTCTATCAATATGAACCATGAGCACCGTGATTTCTATCTGACGTTAAGGGTGATGAGGTCTCACTTCAAGTGGTTGGTGGTCACTTGGAAGCCCAGGGAATTGATGTTTTCGCAGACGATCTTGCAAAGGCTGCTAAATTCCCTCGAAAGGATTCACCTATTTTCCAGCAAATTGATATTGAGAAATGGTCCGGACACCTCCGAGGTCTCCCTTTCTTCAGCATTGAACGAACTAAGAGAACAACCACAACAGTTAATTTTTTTATAGTATGTTCTTGTTTCTTTATTTATGTTTCTTTCAACCTTATATGCAATGTTACTGTTTCATATAAGATGTATTGTTATTTGCATTTGGATTTTCTAGCTGTACAATCATATAGGAGCATGGTAGGTTCCTATAATATGTTTAAAACTGGTTGTTAAGTACCCTATTTGTGTGTTGTGTTCTGGAATTTGTAGTTGTGCGTCATAGGTCTACAACTTGTTTTTAAGTAACCTATTGAAGGGGAACGTAGTAATTTCAAAGAATTTCCGACGCACACGCAAGATCATGGTGATGGCATAGCAACGAGAGGGGAGAGTGTTGTCCACTTACCCTCGTAGACTATAAGCGGAAGCGTTAGCACAACGCGGTTGATGTAGTCGTACGTCTTCACGATCCGACCGATCCAAGCACCAAACATATGGCACCTCCGAGTTCAGCACACCTTCAGCTCGATGACGATCTCCGGGCTCCGATCCAGCAAAGCTCCGGAGATGAGTTTCGTCAGCACGACGGCGTGGTGACGATGATGATGTTCTACCGGCGCAGGGCTTCGCCTAAACTCCGCGACGATATGACCGAGGTGGAATATGGTGGAGGGGGGCACCGCACACGGCTAAGGAACGATCCGTAGATCAACTTATGTGTCTCTGGGGTGCCCCCCTGCCCCCGTAGATAAAGGAGCCAGGGGGGAGGAGGCGGCCGGCCAAGGAGGGCGCGCCAAGGGGGGAGTCCTACTCCCACCGGGAGTAGGACTCCCTTCTTTCCTAGTTGGAGTAGGAGAAGGGGGGAAGGAGGAGGAGGAGGGGTAGGAAAGGGGGGGGGGGTGCCGCCCCCCTCTCCTTGTCCTATTCGGACTAGGGAGGGGAGGGGGCGCGGCCCACCTCTTGCCTCCTCTCCTCTTCTCCCTTAAGGCCCATGTAGGCCCAATAACCCCCGGGAGGGTTCCGGTAACCCCCCGGTACTCCGGTAAAATGCCGATTCACCCGGAACACTTCTGATGTCCAAACATAGGCTTCCAATATATCAATCTTTATGTCTCGGCCATTTCGAGACTCCTCGTCATGTCCGTGATCACATCCGGGACTCCGAACAAACTTTGGTACATCAAAACTTATAAACTCATAATAAAACTGTCATCGTAACGTTAAGCGTGCGGACCCTATGGGTTTGAGAACTATGTAGACATGACCTAGAACTATTCTCGGTCAATAACCAATAGCGGAACCTGGATGCCCATATTGGTTCCTACATTTTCTACGAAGATCTTTATCGGTCAAACCGCATAACAACATACGTTGTTCCCTTTGTCATCGGTATGTTACTTGCCCGAGATTCGATCGTCGGTATCCAATACCTAGTTCAATCTCGTTACCGGCAAGTCTCTTTACTCGTTACGTAATGCATCATATCGTAACCAACTCATTGGTCACATTGCTTGCAAGGCTTATAGTGATGTGCATTACCGAGAGGGCCCAGAGATACCTCTCCGACAATCGGAGTGACAAAACCTAATCTCGAAATACGCCAACTCAACATGTACCTTCGGAGACACCTGTAGTACTCCTTTATAATCACCCAGTTGCGTTGTGACGTTTGGTAGTACCCAAAGTGTTCCTCCGGTAAACGGGAGTTGCATAATTCTCATAGTTACAGGAACATGTATAAGTCATGAAGAAAGCAATAGCAATATACTAAACGATCAAGTGCTAGGCTAACGGAATGGGTCATGTTAATCACATCATTCTTCTAATGATGTGATACCATTAATCAAATGACAACACATGTCTATGGTTAGGAAACATAACCATCTTTGATTAATGAGCTAGTCAAGTAGAGGCATACTAGTGACTATATGTTTGTCTATGTATTCACACATGTATCATGTTTCCGGTTAATACAATTCTAGCATGAATAATAAACATTTATCATGATATGAGGAAATAAATAATAACTTTATTATTGCCTCTAGGGCATATTTCCTTCAGTCTCCCACTTGCACTAGAGTCAATAATCTAGATTACATAGTAATGATTCTAACACCCATGGAGTCTTGGTGCTGATCATGTTTTGCTCGTGAGAGAGGCTTAGTCAATGGGTCTGCAACATTCAGATCCGTATGTATTTTGCAAATCTCTATGTCTCCCACTTGGACTTGGTCCCGAATGGAATTGAAGCGTCTCTTGATGTGCTTGGTCCTCTTGTGAAATCTGGATTCCTTTGCCAAGGCAATTGCACCAGTATTGTCACAGAAGATCTTCATTGGTCCCGATGCACTAGGTATGACACCTAGATCAGAAATGAACTCCTTCATCCAGACTCCTTCATTTGCTGCTTCAGAAGCAGCTATATACTCCGCTTCACATGTAGATCCCGCCACGACACTTTGTTTAGAACTGCACCAACTTACAGCTCCACCGTTTAATAAAAACATGTATCCGGTTTGCGATTTAGAATCGTCCGGATCAGCGTCAAAGCTTGCATTGACGTAACCATTTACGACTATCTCTTTGTCACCTCCATATACGAGAAACATATCCTTAGTCCTTTTCAGGTATTTCAGGATGTTCTTGACCGCTGTCCAGTGATCCACTCCTGGATTACTTTGGTACCTTCCTGCCAAGCTTATTGCTAAGCATACGTTAGGTCTGGTACACAGCATTGCATACATGATAGAGCCTATGGCTGAAGCATAAGGAACATCTTTCATTTTCTCTCTATCTTCTGCTGTGGTCGGGCATTAAGTTTGACTCAACATCACACCTTGAAGCACGGGCAAGAACCCTTTCTTCGCCTGATCCATTTTGAACTTTTTCAAAAAATTTATCAAGGTATGTGCTTTGTGAAAGTCCTATCAAGCGTCTTGATCTATCTCTATAGATCTTGATGCCCAATATGTAAGCAGCTTCACCGAGGTCTTTCATTGAAAAACTTTTATTCAAGTATCCCTTTATGCTATCCAGAAATTCTATATCATTTCCAAATAATAATATGTCATCTACATATAATATCAGAAATGCTACAGAGCTCCCATTCACTTTCTTGTAAATACAGGCTTCTCCAAAAGTCTGTATAAAATCATATGCTTTGATCACACTATCAAAACGTTTATTCCAACTCCGAGATGCTTGCACCAGTCCATAAATGGATCGTTGGAGCTTGCATACTTTGTTAGCACCTTTTGGATCAACAAAACCTTCTGGTTGCATCATATACAACTCTTCTTCCAGAAATCCATTCAAGAATGCAGTTTTGACATCCATTTGCCAAATTTCATAATCATGAAATGCAACAATAGCTAACATGATTCGGACAGACTTAAGCATCGCTACGGGTGAGAAAGTCTCATCGTAGTCAACTCCTTGAACTTGTCGAAAACCTTTCGCAACAAGTCGAGCTTTATAGACAGTTACATTACCATCAGCGTCAGTCTTCTTCTTAAAGATCCATTTATTCTCAATGGCTTGCCGATCATCGGGCAAGTCAACCAAAGTCCATACTTTGTTTTCATACATGGATCCCATCTCAGATTTCATGGCCTCTAGCCATTTTGCGGAATCTGGGCTCATCATCGCTTCCTCATAGTTCGTAGGTTCATCATGGTCAAGTAACATGACTTCCAGAATAGGATTACTGTACCACTCTGGTGCGGATCTTACTCTGGTAGACCTACGAGGTTCAGTAGAAACTTGATCTGAAGTTTCATGATCAATATCATTAGCTTCCTCACTAATTGGTGTAGTTGTCACAGGAACCGGTTCTTGTGATGAACTACTTTCCAATAAGGGAGTAGGTACAATTATCTCATAAAGTTCTACTTTCCTCCCACTCACTTCTTTCGAGAGAAACTCCTTCTCTAGAAAGGATCCGATTTTAGCAACGAAAATCTTGCCCTCAGATCTGTGATAGAAGGTGTACCCAATAGTTTCTTTTGGGTATCCTATGAAGACACATTTCTCCGATTTGGATTCGAGCTTATCTGGTTGAAGTTTCTTCACATAAGCACTACTAGGGAAAAGCCTATACACAGAATCTTATCAGCAGCGCGCTTCAAAATAACTCGCTGCTGCTAACTAGCAGTAGCGCGGACCATTGAAACTCGCTGCTGAGACAAATATAGCAGTAGCGCGTCCACCCAAAGACGCGCTGCTGCTATAATTCCTACGAGGCCGCCGCGAGGCTAGTTATAGCAGCAACGCGTTAAAATGACGCGCGCTACTGCTATGTAGCATAGTAGCAGCGCATTTCCAGATAAGCGCTACTGCTAAGTTTCCTACAAAAATTTAGTCCCACCTCGTTCCGTGAAGAGAGTTTCTACCACCTTAAATATGTTACTTCTCACACTTCGACAAGCACTTGATCTTCATTGAACTCTATGTGTAGAATTTGTGGCTGCAATATGAGTCTTCACCTGTTCCTAAACCGGTGAGGACTCATATTGTCAAATCAGATTGTACACAAAAAGATCGTTGATGATTAGTGTGTATTTTTGCATGCTGATACATAGCAGTAGCGCTTTACTGTGAAAAGCGTTGCTGCTAGATAGCTTAGCAGTAGCGTGTTTTGCTGAAGAGTGCTACTGCTAAGCCATCCATCTCCCTCATCTCCTCCCTTCGGATCCACTCACACACAGCCACTCAAAATCTGCGTCGCGCGCCCCCGTCGCCCCTCTCCTCCGTCTGCGCGGCGCGCCCCTGTCGCCCCTCCTCCATCTGCGCCACGCGCCGTCACCTCCTCCTCCTTGCTGGACTCGGTACCGGCCTCCTCCTCCGTCCTCCCTCTCCACTCGCCGCTAGCCGGCCCCTCCTCGCTCCGCCTTCCTCCTCCGTCCTCCCTCAACTGGCCGCGCCGGCCGGCCCCTCCTCGCTCCGCCTTCCTCCTCCGTCCTTCCTCAACTGGCCGCGCCGGCCGGCCCCTCCTCACTCCGCCTTCCTCCTCCATCCTACTCTCTTCTCCCTCCTCGAGTCGCCCTCCTTCTCCCTCCTGCTCATATGCAACATTTTGATTTAGTTGATATAATTTAGTTGACTTAGTAGGCTAGTTGATTTAGTTAACTTAGAACATTTTGATTTAGTTGATTTAGTAGGCTAGTTGATTTAGTTGACTTAGAACATTTTGATTTAGTTGATTTAGTAGGCTAATTCATTTAGTAAATTTAGTTGACTTAGAACATTTTGATTTAGTTGATTTAGTAGGCTAGTTGATTTAGTTGACTTAGAACATTTTGATTTAGTTGACTTAGTAGGTTAGTTGATTTAGTTGACTTAGAACATTTTGATTTAGTTGATTTAGTAGGCTAGTTGATTTAGTTGACTTAGGAACATTTTGATTTAGTTGATTTAGTAATCCTTTGCTCATATTGCTTTAGGAAGAATGGCGCCACCACCACCACCACTATGTCAACTGTGCAAGTCAAGATGCGCCAGCAGCCTTGCAACTGGCAAGCTGTTCTGCATCTACTTCCAGCCGAGTTTTCGTCATGCGGCGGTAAGAAATTAGATGAAATGTAATAACTATTTTATTTTTAGTGTTGGCATTACTGCATTGTGTCATTTTGCTTATTTTACACAGATCGTCCCATGCAATGTGAGGTTGAAATTCAACAAGCTGACAGGAAACACTATGACGCTTGAGGCTCCTGGGGGGCCATACACTATGGAGGTCGAGAAAGGACGCAATATGTCGCAGATTGGAGGAGATGGATGGGCCCGTTTCGTCGCTCGCATGCATCTTACTGGTGGTGAGTTGATCAGCTTCAACTTCCGAGCAGAAAGACCCAAGCTAGCTGTCATTTATCTCAACCTGGTGGAAGATGATGAAGATGACGAAGATGATGAAGATAATGAGGACCCACTCGATGAAGATGATGAGGACCCACTTCATGAAGCCATCGTAGCTCAAAGAACAAGGCTGAGTGAGGAGGAGGTGTCCAACCTGTGGGACATAATTCCGCCACGTGCTGACTTTGTCGGGGTGCCATTCGTGACCCGCTTGACAAATACCATGGTTGATCGACATGATATGGTATGTTATACTTACAAATGCAAATTAATAGTGTGAATTACTTAGTGTACAGTCCAATGATATGGTTTGTTGTGTGGAATCTAGTCGATGATATATATGTTTTAGTGTAGAGTTCGATCACATGCTTATTAATTGATATGTTTTTCTTATTCAGAAATTGGCAAAGAGCATATCTGTGAGTTATGGTATCGAGCCTGATGAAGAAGGCTCAGCTGGACTATGCCTTACTGCAAGGGGCTCCATCACAACCTGTACTTACCGCGTGGACACGGACGGTCGCACACACTTAAGCTCGGTTGGGTGGAAGAAATTCCTCGATGGCAAGAATCTTCGTGTTGGACAGGCCATTCTAATTACTATCAGGAACACCAACCGCCCAGGCTTGAGGATGATGATTGTCTTTGATATCATCTAGAACTACATATGTGTGTGTGGCTATATCATCTAGAACTACATATGTGTGTGTGGCTATATCATCTAGAACTACATATGTGTGTGTGGCTATATCATCTAGAACTACATATGATGATCGTCGTCGATATCATCTAGAACTACATATGATGATGGCCGTTGATATGACCATGTACTGCTTGAGGATGCATGTTGGCTATGCATGAAATTGTTATCTTAGTACTCCCTTCGTTCCAAATTACTCGTCGTGGTTTGAACTAAAACCACGACGAGTAATTTGGAACGAAGGGAGTACTACCGTGCCTAGTAATGGTTTACGAATTTGATATCTACTAGCAGTACCTAGTATCTAGTATCTGAAAGGAGAACTGAAAGTGAAAGGAGAACTGAAAGGGAATGGGGCAGTGGGAAAATGATGAAAGATATAGCAGTAGCGAGGGATGAAGAAATCGCTACAGCTAGTTAATAGTAGCGCGTTCGCAAAAAGCGCTGCTGATATCGTCAACGGTAGTAGCGCGGGTGGGGCCGTGCTACTACTATGAGTTAGCTGTAGCGCCTTATTAGTAGCGCTGCTGCTAGCCTTTTCCCTAGTAGTGAAGCATCGCAGCCCCAAACTTTAAGAAACGACAACTTTGGTTTCTTGCCAAACCACAGTTCATAAGGCGTCGTCTTAACGGATTTTGATGGTGCCCTATTTAACGTGAATGCGGCCGTCTCTAAAGCATAACCCCAAAACGATAGTGGTAAATCAGTAAGAGACATCATAGATCGCACCATATCTAGTAAAGTACGATTACGATGTTCGGACACACCATTTCGTTGTGGTGTTCCGGGTGGCGTGAGTTGCGAAACTATTCCGCATTGTTTCAAGTGTAGACCAAACTCATAACTCATATATTCTCCTCCACGATCAGATCGTAGAAACTTTATTTTCTTGTTACGATGATTTTCCACTTCACTCTGAAATTCTTTGAACTTTTCAAATGTTTCAGACTTGTGTTTCATTAAGTAGATATACTCATATCTACTTAAGTCGTCTGTGAAGGTGAGAAAATAACGATACTCGCCGCGAGCCTCAACATTCATTGGACCACAAACATCAGTATGTATGATTTCCAACAAATCAGTTGCCTGCTCCATAGTTCCGGAGAACGGCGTTTTAGTCATCTTGCCCATAAGGCACGGTTCGCACGTACCAAGTGATTCATAATCAAGTGATTCCAAAAGCCCATCAGTATGGAATTTCTTCATGCGCTTTACACCGATATGACCTAAACGGCAGTGCCACAAATAAGTTGCATTATCGTTATCAACTCTGCATCTTTTGGTTTCAACACTATGAATATGTGTATCACTACTATCGAGATTCAATAAAAATAGACCACTCTTCAAGGGTGCATGACCATAAAAGATATTACTCATATAAATAGAACAACCATTATTCTCTGATTTAAATGAATAATCGTCTCGCATCAAACAAGATCCAGATATAATGTTCATGCTCAACGCTGGCACCAAATAACAATTATTTAGGTCTAAAACTAATCCCGATGGTAGATGTAGAGGTAGCGTGCCGACCGCGATCACATCGACTTTGGAACCATTTCCCACGCGCATCGTCACCTCATCCTTAGCCAATCTTCGCTTAATCCGTAGTCCCTGTTTCGAGTTGCAAATATTAGCAACAGAACCAGTATCAAATACCCAGGTGCTACTGCGAGCATTAGTAAGGTACACATCAATAACATGTATATCACATATACCTTTGTTCACTTTGCCATCCTTCTTATCCGCCAAATACTTGGGGCAGTTCCGCTTCCAGTGTCCAGTCTACTTGCAGTAGAAGCACTCAGTTTCAGGCTTAGGTCCAGACTTGGATTTCTTCTCTTGAGCAGCAACTTGCTTGCCGTTCTTTTTGAAGTTCCCTTTCTTCTTCCCTTTGCCCTTTTTCTTGAAACTGGTGGTCTTGTTAACCATCAACACTTGATGCTCCTTCTTGATTTCTACCTCCGCAGCTTTTAGCATTGCGAAGAGCTCGGGAATAGTCTTGTTCATCCCTTGCATATTATAGTTCATCACGAAGCTCTTGTAGCTTGGTGGCAGTGATTGAAGAATTCTGTCAATGACACTACCATCAGGAAGATTAACTCCCAGTTCAATCAAGTGATTATTATACCCAGACATTTTGAGTATGTGTTCACTGACAGAACTATTCTCCTCCATCTTGCAGCTGTAGAACTTATTGGAGACTTCATATCTCTCAATCTGGGCATTTGCTTGAAATATTAACTTCAACTCCTGGAACATCTCATATGCTCCATGACGTTCAAAACGTCGTTGAAGACCCGGTTCTAAGCCGTAAAGCATGGCACACTGAACTATCGAGTAGTCATCAGCTTTGCTCTGCCAGACATTCTTAACGTCGTCAGTTGCATCAGCAGCAGGCCTGGCACCCAGCGGTGCTTCTAGGACGTAACTTTTCTGTGCAGCAATGAGGATAATCCTCAGGTTACGGACCCAGTCCGTGTAATTGCTACCATCATCTTTCAACTTTGCTTTCTCAAGGAACGCATTAAGCAGCACGAGCCATCTATCTACAAACAAACATAGACAAGAAAAATACTATCAGGTACTAAGTTCATGATAAATTTCAGTTCAATTAATCATATTACTTAAGAACTCCCACTTAGACAAATATCTCTCTAGTCATCTAAGTGATCATGTGATCCAAATCAACTAAACCATGTCCGATCATCACATGAGATGGAGTAGTTTCAATGGTGAATATCACTATGTTGATCATATCTACTATATGATTCACGTTCGACCTTTTGGTCTCCGTGTTCCGAGGCCATATCTGTATATGCTAGGCTCGTCAAGTATGACCTGAGTATTCCGCGTGTGCAACTGTTTTGCACCCGTTGTATTTGAACGTAGAGCCTATCACACCCGATCATCACATGGTATCTCAGCACGAAGAACTTTCGCAACGGTGCATACTCAGGGAGAACACTTCTTGATTATTAGTGAGAGATCATCTTAAAATGCTACCGTTAATCAAAGCAAGATAAGATGCATAAAGGATAAACATCACATGCAATCAATATAAGTGATATGATATGTCCATCATCATCTTGTGCTTGTGATCTCCATCTTCGAAGCACCGTCGTGATCACCATCGTCACCGGCACGACACCTTGATCTCCATCATAGCATCTTTTGTCGTTACGCCATCTATTGCTTCTACGACTATCGCTACTGCTTAGTGATAAAGTAAAGCAATTACAGGGCGTTTGCATTTCATACAATAAAGCGACAACCATATGGCTCCTGCCACTTGCCGATAACTTCGGTTACAAAACATGATCATCTCATACAATAAAATATAGCATCACGTCTTGACCATATCACATCACAACATGCCCTGCAAAAACAAGTTAGACGTCCTCTACTTTGTTGTTGCAAATTTTACGTGGCTGCTACGGGCTTTAGCAAGAACCGTTCTTACCTACGTATCAAAACCACAACGATAGTTCGTCAAGTTAGTGTTGTTTTAACCTTCGCAAGGACCGGGAGTAGCCACACTCGATTCAGCTAAAGTGAGAGAGACAGACACCCGCCAGCCACCTTTAAGCACGAGTGCTCGTAACGGTGAAACCAGTCTCGCGTAAGCGTACGCGTAATGTCGGTCCGGGCCACTTCTTCTCACAATACCGTCGAACCAAAGTATGACATGCTGGTAAGCAGTATGACTTGTATCGCCCACAACTCACTTGTGCTCTACTCGTGCATATAACATCAACGCATAAAACCTAGGCTCGGATGCCACTGAAGGGGAACGTAGTAATTTCAAAAAAATTCCTACGCACACGCAAGATCATGGTGATGGCATAGCAACGAGAGGGGAGAGTGTTGTCCACGTACCCTCGTAGACCGTAAGCGGAAGCGTTAGCACAACGCGGTTGATGTAGTCGTACGTCTTCACGATCCGACCGATCCAAGCACCGAACGTACGGCACCTCCGAGTTCAGCACACGTTCAGCTCGATGACGATCTCCGAGCTCCGATCCAACAAAGCTCCGGAGATGAGTTCCTTCAGTACGACGGCATGCTGACGATGATGATGTTCTACCGGCGCAGGGCTTCGCCTAAACTCCGCGATGATATGACCGAGGTGGAATATGGTGGAGGGGGGCACCGCACACGGCTAAGGAACGATCCGTAGATCAACTTGTGTGTCTCTGGGGTGCCCCCCTGCCCCCGTATATAAAGGAGCCAGGGGGGAGGAGGCGGCCGGCCAAGGAGGGCGCGCCAAGGGGGGAGTCCTACTCCCACCGGGAGTAGGACTCCCTTCTTTCCTAGTTGGAGTAGGAGAAGGGTGGAAGGAGGAGGAGGAGGGGAAGGAAAGGGGGGGCGCCGCCCCCCTCTCCTTGTCCTATTCGGACTAGGGAGGGGAGGGGGCGCGGCCCACCTCTTGCCTCCTCTCCTCTTCTCCCTTAAGGCCCATGTAGGCCCAATAACCCCCGGGAGGGTTCCGGTAACCCCCCGGTACTCCGGTAAAATGCCGATTTCACCCAGAACACTTCCGATGTCCAAACATAGGCTTCCAATATATCAATCTTTATGTCTCGACCATTTCGAGACTCCTCGTCATGTCCGTGATCACATCCGGGACTCCGAACAAACTTCAGTGCATCAAAACTTATAAACTCATAATAAAATTGTCATCGTAACGTTAAGCGTGCGGACCCTACGGGTTCAAGAACTATGTAGACATGACCTAGAACTATTCTCGGTCAATAACCAATAGCGGAACGTGGATGCCCATATTGGTTCCTACATATTCTACGAAGATCTTTATCGGTCAAACCGCATAACAACATACGTTGTTCCCTTTGTCATCGGTATGTTACTTGCCCGAGATTCGATCGTCGGTATCCAATACCTAGTTCAATCTCGTTACCGGCAAGTCTCTTTACTCGTTACGTAATGCATCATCTCGTAACCAACTCATTGGTCACATTGCTTGCAAGGCTTATAGTGATGTGCATTACCGAGAGGGCCCAGAGATACCTCTCCGACAATCGGAGTGACAAAACCTAATCTCTAATACGCCAACTCAACATGTACGTTCGGAGACACCTGTAGTACTCCTTTATAATCACCCAGTTATGTTGTGACGTTTGGTAGTACCAAAAGTGTTCCTCCGGTAAACGGGAGTTGCATAATTCTCATAGTTACAGGAACATGTATAAGTCATGAAGAAAGCAATAGCAATATACTAAACGATCAAGTGCTAGGCTAACGGAATGGGTCATGTCAATCACATCATTCTTCTAATGATGTGATCCCATTAATCAAATGACAACACATGTCTATGGTTAGGAAACATAACCATCTTTGATTAATGAGCTAGTCAAGTAGAGGCATACTAGTGACTATATGTTTGTCTATGTATTCACACATGTATCATGTTTCCGGTTAATACAATTCTAGCATGAATAATAAACATTTATCATGATATGAGGAAATAAATAATAACTTTATTATTGCCTCTAGGGCATATTTCCTTCACCTATTTGCGGTTTGTCATGGTAACTTAGAATTGCTTATGGTAGGGCCCCATGTAGGTCTGGTAATGGTTTGAAGTAACCTATTTGTGGCCTAGCCCTTGTAGTTGTAGGATTAGAATTACTTTTTTAAGCAACCTATTTATGTCTTGTGCTAGTTCAGATGTAAATTTGTATGTGGCTATAGGAGTTAGCAATAATTGATAGTTGCTACCTCTTGAGCATGCGTTGGTTTTCCCTTGAAGAGGAAAGGGTGATGCAGCAAAATAGCGTAAGTATTTCCCTTAGTTTTTGAGAACCAAGGTATCAACCCAGTAGGAGGATACACTCAAATCCCTCGTACCTGCACAAACAAATAAGAACCTTGCAACCAATGCGATAAAGGGGTTGTCAATCCCTTCACGGCCACTTGCAAAAGTGAGATCTGATAGAAATAATAAGATAAATATTTTTGGTATTTTTATGATATAGATTGGAAAGTAAAGATTGCAAAATAAAATAGATCGGAAACTTATATGATGGAAAATAGACCCGGGGCCATAGGTTTCACTAGTGGCTTCTCTCAAGATAGCATAAGTATTACGGTGGGTGAACAAATTACTGTCGAACAATTGATAGAAAAGTGCATAGTTGTGAGAATATCTAGGCATGATCATGTATATAGGCATCACGTCCGTGACAAGTAGATCGAAACAATTCTGCATCTACTACTATTACTCCACACATCGACCGCTATTCAGCATGCATCTAGAGTATTAAGTTCATAAGAACAGAGTAACACATTAGGCAAGATGACATGATGTAGAGGGATAAACTCAAGCAATATGATATAAACCCCATCTTTTTATCCTCGATGGCAACAATACAATACGTGCCTTGCTGCACCTGCTGTCACTGGAAAAGGACACCGCAAGATTGAACCCAAAGCTAAGCACTTCTCCCATTGCAAGAAAGATCAATCTAGTAGGCCAAACCAAACTGATAATTCGAAAGGGACTTGCAAAGATAACAAATCATACATAAAAGAATTCAGAGGAGATTCAAATATTGTTCATAGATAATCTTGATCATAAACCCACAATTCATCGGATCTCGACAAACACACTGCAAAAAGAATTACATTGAATTGATCTCCAAGAAGAGCGAGGAGAACTTTGTATTGAGATCCAAAGAGAGAGAAGAAGCCATCTAGCTAATAACTATGGACCCGAAGGTCTGAGGTAAACTACTCACACATCATCGGGGAGGCTATGGTGTTGATGTAGACGCCCTCCGTGATCGATTCCCCCTCCGGCGGAGCGCCGGAAAAGGCCCCAAGATGGGATCTCACGGGTACAGAAGGTTGCGGCAGTGGAAATAGGGTTTCGTGATGCTCTCGGATGTTTTCAGGGTATATGAGTATATATAGGCGAAAGAAGTCGGTCAGGGAGCCACGAGGGGCCCACGAGGGTGGGAGGCGCGCCTACCCCCTGGGCGCGCCTCCCTGCCTCGTGGCCACCTTGTTGCTTCCTTGACGTCCACTCCAAGTCTCCTGGATTGCGTTTGTTGCAAAAACGACTCTCCCGAAGGTTTCATTCCGTTTGGACTCCGTTTGATATTCTTTTTCTGCGAAACACTGAAATAGGCAAAGAAACAACAATTTGGACTGGGCCTCCGGTTAATAGGTTAGTCCCAAAAATAGTATAAAAGTGTATAATAAAGCCCATTAAACATCCAAAACAAATAATATAATAGCATGGAACAATAAAAAACTATAGATACATTGAAGACATATCAGTAGTTGTTTAGTTCATATTGTGTCACGACTTCTTGTCTATTAAACTTGTAAACCATTAACAAAAACCTTGTAACTGAGGCAATGGTGGTTATAGGAGGCTGTAATTACTGGTACTCCCTCCAATCCATAATAAGTGTTGTGGTTTGATGTGGATGTAACAATAACTAACTTATACATCTTCGAAGCCCCCAAATCCATCTTCAACGGATGATGTAGATGCAAAAAAAATTACATCTCCATCTCCAGGAGATGTAAAATATAACACTTGGCGATGCAAATTTACATCAGCAACCACAGGAGAATTAAATACAGATGCAAAACAGCCAGCCATGCGCCAACCCAACCGCCACCATGAAAGTCCCAACCGCTCGATCCCCTTTCCGTCGCCGCCGCTGCCGACCGATTCTGGCCAGCTCGGGCACCGCCCCACCGCCCCAGCCAGCTCCGGCACCTCCCCTACCCATTCCAGTTCACCGTCGATCATCTGCGCCGCCCGAATCCAACAATCCGCCATGTTGCAAGTAGAGGAGTGGTCGCGAGCAGAGGAGGCCTGCAGCTGCTCGAGGGCGCGCCGAGGAGGGCCGCCGCTACTCAAGGGCGCACCAGGGAGGGCTGCCGCTGCTCGAGGCTGGCCGCCATGGCGCCATGGCCCGAGTTCGGCTCAAGGGGCTCTGCCGCCGGGCGGATCTGCCGCTGGTCATGGCTGAGGGTGATGTCATGCTTCCCCCGCTCCGAGATGGAGGTCAGCTGGGCTACTGCTGCTGTGGCCCCGCCTTGCTAGCTCCGGCACCTCTACCGCACAGGCGCCGACCGTTTTACATCTTCAAATTTACATCTTCAAATTTACATCTGTTGAAGTTGGATTTTACATCACCAAATATACATCACCGTTGGAGTTGCCTCTTTTTTTGAAAATAAAAATTGCATTTTTTGGAGATGTAAATTTTACGTCTCCTAATTTTACAGCTCCAAATTTACATAATCTATTGGAGATGCTCTTAAGAGCCTGTTGGACAATCCACTAGCTCCACGAAATCTCAGGATCTGCGGAGCACTTATTTCCTCGCTCCGCAAGTGCTCCGCAATTTTGAACTGCAGCTCCGCCTGCTCCAGGAGTGGAGGGCTTCAAACACAGCCTTATTATGGATTGGAGGGAGTAGTTGTTTAGTTCAATTGTTTTCAATGCTTCTTGTCAGTTAACTCCCTATTGTCATTACCCTACCACCCAGCTAACGTTTTTTTGTAGTTGGTCCGTTCAGATGATGTTGTGCACTGATGGTAAAATATCCACCACGAGCCTACGAGTACTCTTAGCTGGTAGCTTCAGTAATAGACCTATGGTTCACAGTATGTTTTCTAATTAGCTGTGTAATATAGTATAAATCACATCAAGACTACTGTGCACTGTAAGCTTGTGATTTATGCTTGTATTCTTACATTTCTCTACCTGCATCATAGTATTACTTGTTATTGCCATGTGGTAGAGATAATCTGGTAAAATCCCATTTGGCCCTTTTTTAAGGGGGAAATTGTCCTGTCTCACCTATATCATGTGCCTGTCTTTGAACGCTAGCGCCTCGCCGGTGTAGCCAAACACACCATTCACAGGATACTCCATGGCGCCACTTGCATCAACCCAGCTTATACCTTCATGGTGCCCATGCCGCTCCTTACAAAACTACATATAATAATACTGCTTAAGGACATAGGAAAGTGATGCTCAGCGGCATCAAGTCAAGCATCATTTCTAATGACGCCCTATAGAGGAGCCCAATTATCGCAAAGAAGTTGACCCTCCTGCAGAGTTCACCAGAATGGGAGGAAATCGACAAAATCAGAACCACATTGGTAGAAAATGAAAATGATGTGGACAAAAAGGAAATGAAATTCGGATGCATTGTTCGGCGTCATAAGCCGGAAATTTAGTTCAGGCCAGTCATTTTCCCCACTCAATCCAGAGATCACCAGCTTTCCTTTGGCTGGTGATTGAAGAAGCACTACTCAACTCCATGTAAAAAAATGATCGTCAAAAAGAAAAAAACTCCATGTCGGTGAGCATCAATAGAAGCCGCTCATTCTGATTGCAAGCTTTAACATGGTTTAGTTAATGGAGCAGCACCATGGTGAGCATCAATAGAAGCCACTGCATTAACAAGTGTTGGGTGTTTGGTTCAGTAATACTACCCTGTCCACAGGATCAAATGTGTTGCATAAATATTTCCCAAGGTTGGGAATTCCCTAAGAAAACAAAAACATACTACTATAAATCATGTGGGGCATGCTCAGAAAATTTGGGACGGGGAGACGAAACTCATGGCATACCTTTCTACTCTACTTTAGCACCTTCAAGAGCCTGAATGCACCAATAGCAGCAGTGGCAAAGCACCTTCTGGGTTGATTGTTGCTTGTAAGTGGCAAGGTTCTTCGCAACGGACCAAGTTTATGATTTGGACTAGGACCTGAGCTTGCATAGGCTGGATACACCTTCAAAGGAAGCCGGGCTTGTAACACTGATCTCCAGTATGGGAAAAAACTTCTCTTTGTATATGTGGGATCCCATCCTCCACCTACTTTCTTTCTCACAGCCTGTCACATAGTTCATTAGAGGTACATCATAAAAAATGAATAGAAACATCCATAGTTCCAGCCAGCACCTCTCGCTTGAGATGTATTATGTTGATCAATACACCGCATTGGTGTTTCATCAGATATGAATGGTGTTATGCAGTATAGTAATTAAGTAGCATGCTTAAGTAACATAAAAAGCTGTTGAACCAGCACAATGCATGGCACAAACTCGCAGGTGAAACATGCTTTGTTATTGGCTTATTGCCTCTAACGATTATATTACACTGCATCTTATTCTATCAAAATCTTTCTCGCAGGCACCAAATAAATTTCAGATGCAACAGATCATTCAAGAACAATAATAAAGTGTTGGAAGTAACAATAATGTGCAAGCCCCCTTGGTGAAGTCCCAATGTTGATGTTACTTGGAACCTATAAAGTTCAGCTATGTCATTAAGGTAATTAAGCCTCCTTTTTATTGCATTTACCCCTTTTCTTTGGTAAAAAACCTGATGGGAAACACATTAGGATGGGGGAGATGAACCATAGTTGGAATGCCGCAGCATTGCAATAGGTGATATGTATTTGAAGGCAACTCAAAGCTAGAATTCAGTTTCTATACATGTAGTTTCTATACATGCGGGTGAACACACACTAGGTATTCTAGGCTAGAATTTATATGTTTTGTATTCCCTCCAATCCATAATAATTATCATGATTTTAGTTCAAATTTGAACTTACGACAATTATTATGGATCAGAGGGAGTAGTTCAGTAGCCAAAGTCCATTAGAACACAAATACTTGTACTCTATAAATATGGCTGAATTCAGTACTGCAAAGCTGCCCAGCTTTGCAACACCAAAACCATCACTTTGTGCTCTAGTTAGTAATCCATTTGTGCTGCCACAAGGTGTAGGCAAAGCTGCTTGGTACTGCTGCACCAAAATCAGTATTAAGGTATATGGGTTACCTGTGTTTGTTTGGTGTGTTGCCGTGCCATAAGGGAGAGGTCGTCATTTTCAACAGTTGTGACCTGGACTCGAGATTAGGGCAAGATGAGTACAGTCAGAAGTCAAAAAAATGCGCCTTAAAACAAAGATTCTATTATGTATCTGAAAGCGTTCATGGGATTTGTCAATTTGGGAAAATTTTACTACTTTAAATATTCTTAAAAATAGTTGATGTAACATAAAATAAAAAGAACAAGGAAAGGGCACATATTCTTATAGCTTTCTTTCTTTTTGCTGCCACTATATCATTACCCGTTACCAACACCATCAGTCTATCCAAAACTAGATCAACCGCAGATTTGACTATCTTTACCTTTTTCTCTCCAGCATCCAGATTGGCCGATTCCATAACTGCCATGTTTGCATCTGTAAGCCCTATTATCCATTTTAAAAAGGAGAGAGATTAAGACTCAGTTTGTTTAATGCAAAAAGAATCACTTGAGCCCCCACCTTTGCATGACTCTCCGTTTGACTTTCTGCAGTCATAAGGCTGGCTTCAAGAAATGGAAGACAAATAGAATAAGCAGAAAAATAATCATTTATTCACATAGAAAATTATCATGAGCAATACAAAGAGTAGTACAGGTTTATAGTGTCCATGGGATCTCCATTAGGGCAAAATCCATACTCCTTGAGGATACGTGAAACATGTTGAAAGACATCCACATGGGGCACCTACATGACATACAAGCTGTTGTATAAGGCAATACATCGCTAACATAGATCTACCATATATACAATGTAGCAATTACATAACCAATTGTAAGCAGTGAGATAATTAATATGAGTTGGAAGGCAATAGAACAGTGTGCAAAAAGAGTGATCGCATTCAATTCACTAGGTTTCATAAACTACATAATATACATATTCGGATTCATCTAGATTAATGTATCATGTCCATCTTGAAGCAAAATCTGTTAGCTCCCACAAGTTCTGTGTATTTAACTACACGTTATGATCTAGACGCTTCAAAGGTGCGAGTAAAAAAACTGCATCACACTTCTGTATATTTAACTACACGTCACAGTTATTCAAATTCCAACTAGTTCAAATCACTTTAATAGTTTTGTTTTGGTTCCCCAAAGAGAAAGGTATCAATTTCTTCAGGCTTTCTTCAGGTTGTATGATCCAAATGAAGTTCAGACAAACTTAAAGACCATACACCTAGTGTTTCCTGAACTACATTGAACTGTCCTCCTGGGCCACAGACAAGTTACTGTAACGAGCTCCAACTCCCTGTTTCTTGGAGGACCTGGAGTTTGTAGGCTAAATAAAGTACCTTAAGCATAAATTTCCAGTCTAACATGAATAAAGAAGGCTCATGTCAACGCCCTTAATATACCCCCAGCTCCAGCACCTAGAATATTTGGAGCTGGGAATCATGCCAAACAGCTGCAACCATAAAAATATGGAAGTTGTCATTTTTGCCAATTTATCTTCCATGCGTCCAGAAAATAAATAAAGAGAAATGACACAAGCACATGTTTGTATTCATGCACCATGCAACAACATTAACCAAACGCCTGATGATGATACGTGCAATTTTACGGCTAAAAACGATACAAGGCAGTGACAAAACCAAAAACTAGACATAAGTGAAGCCAAGAACAAACAAAATTGGCATTTCACACGATACTCATGTCAGATAATATTAATATGGAGATCGAGTGTTTCTATCACCAATTTTTTCACTATTTATGCATACATTAAGTATTAATTGTAAGAATCGTATTTCCATGACAAAAATGTACATGGTAGTGGAAAAGGAACTAACATGCTCCTTTTAGTTGTAGTGTGTGAATTCAATGCAGAAACCATCAATAGTATCCATCATGAACTCGTATAGCAATCTCCTTCACAATGTAATAATATCAAGCAATTCTTAGAAGATAAAGCACAAAAGGTGTTCTTATAGTTTGTTTGTCTGTTCGATGATGAAGATAAAATAAAAGAAGTAGCCAGACAGGGGATCTGATGTGGATGAGTATATGGATAACTAATAACAGGCCGGTTGTTACTAATACTTCTGACATGGAACAATTCATTAAAATAACTATCACGACGGCTTTACTCCCATCAATTATTTGCTCTTGTTTCATTATCTCTGCCATCACCTTTCCCAAGTGTTCAGAAATAAGAGGCGTTTGTATCTCATTGCATTATTTGCTCTTGTTCATTATCTCTGCCATCACCTTTCCCAAGTGTTCAGAAATAAGAGGTGTTTGTATCTCATTGCATTATATGGCAGGCTAAACATTAGAGCAAGAATCAGCTATTCAAGCAATGAAGTGGATGGAAACTTTCTGAATCAAAGTAGCATCTTGGGTTTGAGATTCTTTCAATTAACAAGAACAGAATTTAGTGATAAAATTATTAGAGAACATGTTAAATTGATATAGAGCATCAAGCAAGAGAAAACAAATATGCTTCTTGAAAATATATTCACAAACTACGCATTCTCACACATATTATCAGGAAATTGCACTTTTTTTAGTATGAGCTGCAATGATAGGCCTACAGGTTAACCACTCTGAGGTCAGAGCCACATGTGTAATGACATGTTTTTCATAGTTGTACAGCTGGTACTTTATGATAACATTAGCACAATAAGTACAAATCTGGGATAAGGGCTCGAAAAAGTAGTAATTCAGTGATAATTTTGAGATAGATAATTGCTGCAAGAAAAGTTCATTTGTTTAAGCAAGACAACTCTTAAAACATTACAGCAAAAGGATAACACAAAATTGGAGTAAAATCAAAGGCAAGGTTCAACAATATATAACAGTTCCATCCTCCATATTACACCCAAGAAACCTTCCAGGAGCAACTCTTGCATTAACCGCTACCGCTAATTACAGGGGCAAAATGTCCATGTGCTTTAATCGGATGTGGAGCGTCAGGAATTTCCATTGTGCCTTGGTCCTAGCATTTTGCCTCCCCAGCCCAGTAAATGCAGGTGGAGCAAGTATAACATTATTGTTTTCAGTTGTGGTGAGATTGAGAACTATCTTCTTGCTAGGACAGAGCAAGTATTACCTCCGTCCGGGATGGAGGGAGTATAACATTTTTATTTTCTGTTGAGGTGAGAATTATCCTCTTGCTAAGACTAGGGCATGTATTTTTTTAAAACAACAGCACTAACAATAGTAAAAATACAAATATTAAGTAAAAGGCATCTGAGGCACGCGGCCACAACATACCAAAAATGCTTACCTCAGAATGCGTTTGAATGTATGCAGAAAGATCTTCACCGGCATGGGAAATTACATCAACAAGCAGCCATGCGCAATCAGTAAGTGTCTTCCTTTCCTCCAGAAGCTCCGGTGCCATTGCATGTGAACCTTTCTCCCATCTCAAGGCAAATGAACGCCTCATTATACATTTATTGATAATGTCAAACCCATTTTTCTTACTACTGCCATTTATCTTGGAAGAACTGCCCCCACGGATCTGCTCTTGAGCAGCCAGTAGTAGAACAGCAGACTGGATAATTTTTCCATCCTCCATGTAATTCCAGAGCTCTTCAAGTACATTATTTGTTTTTTCTGCAAGCAGTCTAGTTGTGTCCAAGAAGACCTTCTGTAAAACAACAACGAACAAAAAATAAAGTCCATTTAGCATTCATATGCAAGCAAGTAATGTTGAATAATCTTTCTGTGTATCGCCATGTTTCCTCCTATCAAAGTAAATATGGATTAGGGACAATCTCCAAGGCAAAGAAAATAAAATTAATAACTAGCAACAATTTTTGTATATTTTATTGATGACTTTTTATCCTTTACTATAAGAACATACGGAAGACATGAAGTAAGACAAAAAGGATCAACAAACAAAAACTTTACACTCTCTGACAAGTGGAGATGAAAGGATGCCTGGTACTTAGTATGACTAATTTCATTATAACCTGTCACGGGTTTATGGTATGACCACAGTTACTCTTTGGGTCATGCTGCAAAAGTAGTAATACGTATAGGGAGGGAAATGAAACAGACCATTTCAGGTAGACACAGCAGATGAATAAACTTGTAAATATAATCCAGATGACTCTGGCTGCGAGAAAGATTGTCCTCCAGATACTTATGCAGGCAAGTATTCTCAACTGCGACATGGAGCGGGAGTAGATTCTCAATGACATCAAAAATGGCATCATTGCCAACTGTGCGCACATTGGGTGATGCACCATGGCGTAAAAGCAGCTTGATCATGTCCACAGAGAACCTTTCAGCAGCTTCGTGGAGCGCAAAGTATCCATATTTGTTTATGCAGTTGGGATTGGCGTGCATCCCATAGAGCTCAGGTGCCATGCCCTCCAATACGACTTTTGCACATCGCAGGGCATTGAAACTGACAATGAAGGTTAAGGTTTGTGCGGTGATGGTAAGATCCGATGACATGCCCCGGCCTCTACAGTTCTGGAAGAGTTGGAGGAAGCACCGGGCACTATCCTTCACAAGGATGGGCTCCAATTCGGCATATTTGTCCAAGAAGTTATCAGCCACCCACTAGATGAGTCCGTCACAATTGAAAAAGGTGAAAGGGCGTCAGTTATCCAATTAAAAGCACAACAAAATAAACTGTCTTGTGGTCTATGGAGGGTGCATGTATGACAACAACAATGAGAACAACAAAACGTTGTAACCCAAGCATAAAGATAAAACTAAACATGAGGCACCAACAAGGAGGGAGGAGAAAGTAAGGGGATCTAAAGCTAGCATGGTTCAGGCATGTGAATCCACGTGTTCCGATCCAAGGTTTATACTGACAATAACAAACAAAATAACTAATGTAATGGGATGAGTCATCAATCAAATTATGTAAATGAAGGTATCACAAACCTGGGGAGCAGGGTCTGGGATAATTATGTCGTTTGCTATGGACTTGGCGATCTCAATATCCCTTTCTAGCATAAGCTGAAAGAGCGAATGTCAAGAGTCAGCACTGGGAAAGAAAAAACAAGGCGAGAGGAATATCACACAGATGGATAGTTATCATACCTCCTTGACCTTTCTGAAATTAAAACCCTCAGTAACTTGAAAATAAGGGACAGGGTACTCTGGATAATCATTTCTTACTGTAATTGATTTATCTGTACCATTAACGTTGTATTTGCTCAGGGCAAGTAAGTCCCTTTTCCACAGTGCATCAAAATTCAATTCCATCCTTTTGTTTTCCTGAAACATGGAAGTAATCTCGAATTACGTTCCAAACAAGCTTACTACAGGGGGCCACTGAGATAAAACCAGGGAAGACCCTGAGATAAAATGAGTCCTATCTAAAATGGATCGCGGATTACTGAGGCATAAAACATATGCTGCAAATAGAAAACGATGCATTTACTCTGTGAATCCTGACATGTAACAATGCTAAATGCGAAAAAATAGGGCCGCACAAAAAGTTTCTCAAATACAAGTCGAACCGGGTGCTAGAAACTCTGTTGCATATGCAGACATTATGGAAATCCAGAAACCAAAGGCTAAATTTGATGTTACAGTTCACCAAGTATAAACGATAGTCATCACTCGTTAATGAACCCCATGAATAACTGAATTGCCCTTGTTGATGCCACCTGAAGCACAACGAGACATCTTCACATGCAAGGATACCAAGTACCAACTAAACAAAAAACAGTAGTCGCATTTGTAGTACTCCTTCCGTCCCAAAATTCTTGTCTTAGATTTATCTAAATACGGATGTATCATGTCACTTATAGTATTAGATACATCCGTATCTAGGCAAATCTAAGACAAGAATTTTGGGACGGAGGGAGTACCATATTACTTTCATATAAGCTTTCAGTCCAATGTTCAGATTAGATAACAGTGGTCTTACATACAACTCTAGAGTACATACACACGTAACACACAGATGTCTAGGAAGCAACTGAGACTAAATACTGCGCCAACAAAACAAGGTGCAGGAAAAATAAGCTTTCAGTCCAATGTTCGGATTAGAGAACCGTCAGAGAGTTTTGCACGTAACACACAGATGTCTAGGGAGAGATTCAGCACACACACAGATAATACATAACAGATCAGATATCAAACGAGAAGAGAAGGAAGAGCATTGCGCGTGCGGCGGTACCTCGTTGGCGGCTCGCCGCGGCTCTGGAAGGAGGCGACGGCGCGTACGTCGGCCACTCGCCTCGCGCCGACGCAACACTATGCGACGGTTTTTTTCCTTTTTTGAGGGCTATGCGACGGCTAAGAACGGGAGACCTTTCCTGAGAAGAAGGGCACGTGAGATAAAAAAGGCCCATTGAATGAAATGAACAAACGGAAGCCTGGAGCCTTTTTACGAGTGTGGCCACCTCGGTTATTTTCTCGGTCAGCTCGTTTGCAGCGTGAGATGGGCCGGCAGAGCTGCGCTGGAGGTCACACTTCCAATAATTTTTTTGTTTTCTCAAATTTCGTTTTCGTTTTGTAATTTCAATTTTTACTTTTGTTCAAACTTCCGAAAATTCTAAAACAACATATATTACAAAAAATATACAGCACATAATATTTTGAAAAAAATTTAATCATGCATTTGAAAAATGTTAAATGTGTATATAAAAAATGTTGACCATGTATACAAAAAAATGCAATGTGCGTGAAATTTTTTTATGTATTTTAAAATTTTAATCAAGAATTTGGAAAAAAATGTTAAACACGTATTTGAAAAATGTTAATCAAGCATTTGAAAATGTTAAATGTGTATATAAAAATATTGATCATGAATTCAAAAAATATTATTCTTACATTCGAAAAATGTTGATAGACCATTTGAAAAATGTTAAATGTTTATAGATAAAATGTTGATCATGTATTAAAAAATGTTAATCTTGTACTTAAAAAATGTTAATCGCGCATTGAAAATAATGTTAAATGCATATATGAAAAATGTTGACCATGTATTCAAAAAATGTTAATCTTGTATTTAAAAGATGTTAAATGTGTATAGAAAAAATGTTGACCATGTATTAAATAACCTTGCAAAATTATAGAAAAAATAGTGACCATTTATTCGAAAAATGTTATTCTTGTATTTGAAATATGTTAATCAAGTATTTGAAAAATATTTAAAAAATCTGTACACAGAAAATATTGATCATGTATTAAAAAATGTTAAACATATATTAAAAAAGTATTAGACATACCAAGTGTGTGTATTGGAAAAGAATGAAAACCCAAGAGAAGACAAACAATATATGTGTATTTGTTTGTTTTCATTTGATTGCATGGATTGGCTAGAAAAAGCAGTCGTATGAATTGTCTGTTGAATTGTGATGAAATGTTTGCGTATCTAAGTTTTGGTAACCATGGCAGGTATCGTGATGAAGCTGACTGGTAGTACTAAGATAAAATACCATACAAATGGAGCTGATAGTCCTGCCATATAGATCAATTTCGCACCTCCTTACATGTAGTTAGGGTGAAAACGGAGCAAAAATAGACGGAACTGAGTGATATCACATTTGTTTTTATTTTTTTTGCAGAAGCGGAAACTAATACAGGAACCCGAAAATGAATATGGAAACAGATACTATTGTAAACGGACAGAGAGCGAATACAAAACGGACACAAAAAACAGAAGTGGACGTTGACCGGAACTTAAAACCTCCTTGAATCATAGAGAAATACACACAAAGAAACAAATTTAATGAATTGTTAATATGACTATATGGCCAAGCTGAGTACATGTGTGGTAGTAAAAGTTGGGCCTCAAATGGTCCATTGTACTCATTGTGTACACATTTTAAGTTATGCGGAAGAAATGCATTCTGGGCATCTGGATGCTATGGAAACATCGGAATGACACTGTCTTCAATGGGGTGTGTAACACCCCGGATGTAACTTTCCATCTTTGTAACTCCAACTCTTGCCATTTTTGGCTATGTGCTATGATATTCCCTCCGTGGTTGGGTTTTATCTTTTGTTTTGCTTTTTGTTCATGTAATGCATCTCATATCATGTCATCTTGTGCATCTCATTTGCATACGTGTTTGTCTCATGCATCCGAGCATTTTTCCCGTTGTCCGTTTTGCAATCCGACACTCCCACGTGCACCGGCGCATCCCACTTGTCTCTTTTCGTGTGCGGGTGTTAAAACGTTCTCGGAATGGGACGAGGCTTGCCAAGTGGCCTTGGTACACCACCGGTAGACCACCTGTCAAGTTTCGAGTCATTTGGAGCTCGTTTGATACTCCAACGGTTAACCGCATAACCGCAAAGGCCTCTATTGAGTTGCAGCCCAACACCCATTCAAAACAGCCCAATAACCCATCTAAGTCACTTCCATGCTCTCCGTCGTCGGATCACGATTGTGTGGGCGAAAACCGCACTCCATTTGAAGCCTCCTAGCTCCCTCTACATATAAAAACACCCCTCCTCCCGAAATTTCGGGTCATTCCACCCCTAACCCTAGCAGATTCATCCCCGCCGCCACCGGACACGTCCGGCCGCAGCCGGACACGTCCGGGTCGCCCCGCCGCCGCCACGTGGCACGCCGCCGCGTCCCGCCGCCGCCGGCCCGCCGGCCCACTCTCGGCCCCCACGGGCCCAGGCGCGTCCGCCTCCGCCGCGGGTCGTCGCCTCCCCGCCGCCCGTCCGTGCGCCGCCGCCCCACCTCAGCGTCGCGCCGCCCACCCGCCGTCGCGCCGCCGCGCCGCCCGGCCGCCGCCGCCCGTCCGCGCCGGCC
>NC_041387.1:24862043-24886929 GCF_002162155.2 Triticum dicoccoides
CGCCAGAGGAGCCGGATCCGGCGAGGAGCGCCCGGATCCGACCGCCCCAACCCGCCGGCGTCCTTCTCCGGCCCCTCCCGACCAGCATCTCCGGCGAGGCTCCGGCGCCGCCTCGATCCGCGCGCCGAGCCGGATCCAGATCTGAGACTAGGGTTGACTTCTTTCTCCCTCGAAATCCACTGTCATGTTTCTGTCAGTATTTTGTTGCATGTTCATCGTGTTATAGCTGTGCACCCGTGGCTCTGATTTGGGCGTGTAGCATATCGATTTGTTTGCCTCGACGAGTACATCATTTCATCTCATTGCATCATTTTCATTTGAGCTCATCTTTATGCCCGAAATGCTGTTGGAAGAGGGCTATGTGATGTTAGTTTCAGATTCTTATCAGAACACACACTTTTGTCATTTTTGCCATGATTGATGTGTGCATCTTATGAACTTGAGCCCTACATATGTTTTGAACTATGCCATGTCTTCTTTACAGAGGTGCTTGCCATGTATTTTTGTGATAAATGTGGTGACTAGAACAATCATGTAAACTAGGCCTCGTGATGTTGCTGATTTCAGGCCCTGTTCTGCTGTTATTTTTATGCCATGTAAACCTGATGCTACAGAAAGATCCATGCATATTTTGAGATACTTCAGTAAGGATGTTTTGAACATATGGTTATGCTCTATCCATTCATGCCCCTGTTTGAAATTATGGAGTAGTCTAGCATGTCAGTTTCGTGCTCTACTTTTGCTATAAACTGTTTCCTGGCAGATTGTTTACATGTTATTCAATTTTGCCAAGGTTGTTGTAGTTGATCCGTGTATGCTATGATGTTGTTCTTGCCATGTATAGCTTCTATGCCATGTCTTCTTGATGATGTATGCTTAGTTTATCATGAAATGCTCTATAGTGAGTGCATCGAGCTCACGAAGGTGCCTTCGTAATTCTGTCAATGTCATGCCCTGTTTGCTGAATCTGTTAACGAAACTTGCTATGTTTACATGCATGCCATCATTTCTTCTGATACTTTTTGGCTCATGGTCAGTAAGGGACTTTTGTTCTATGCTTTGAGTAGAATCATGCCATGCCTTGTTTTGCTATTATAAGTTCCTGTAGCATGTTGATTGATTGCTCTGAACATTGCTACCTGATGCTGTTTATGCCATGTCAAACCTGATATCTTTTGCACTTTTCCCATGCTTGTTTGAACCTGTTATGTTGTGATTTAGCCGTAGCCCAGTGTTCCTCTTTTTTCAAGCATCTCCTGTAGATCAGTGCCATATGCTTTGTTTTTATGTTGGGGTGATGTAGCATAGTTTCTTGTTGCGTGCTAAGTAGCATCATGCTATTAATCGCAGATTTGTGTCATGTTTTGCTTGCCATTTGCAAACCGTGCATCCGATTCCGGTGATCTTTATATCGATTTCAACCGAAATCATCTCATCTTTCCAGCGGCATACTTGGTTTGCCAAGTTGATGCCTTGTTCATCGTTTTCCTTCCGGAGCCCGCATATGCATTGCATATCACATCTCGCATACCATGTCATGTTTTGCATCATGTTGCTTGTGCATTGCCCCATGTTTGATTGTGGTTCCATTTCTTGTGTTCTTGCTTTGGGTAGAGCCGGGAGACGAGTACGTGCACGAGGAACCTGTTGAGAACACTTACGAGGATCAAGCCTTCGACAACTCTGAGAACTTTGCAGGCAAGATGACCATACCTTCGATATCACTTCTATCTTTGCTTTGCTAGTTACTCGCTCTATCGTTATGTTAGCTCTACCTGCCATTGTTTATCATGCCTCCCATATTGCCATGTCAAGCCTCTAACCATCCTTTCCAAGCAAACCGTTGTTTGGCTATGTCACCGCTTTTGCTCAGCCCCTCTTATAGCGTTGTTAGTTGCAGGTGAAGATGAAGTTTGTTCCTCGTTGGAACATGATATTTTGGGATATCACAATATCTCCTGTTTAATTAATGCACCTTATATACTTGGTAAAGGGTGGAAGGCTCGGCCTTATGCCTGGTGTTTTGTTCCATTCTTGCCGCCCTAGTTTCCGTCATACCGGTGTTATGTTCCTTGATTTTGCGTTCCTTACGCGGTTGGGTGATTTATGGGACCCCCTTGACAGTTCGCTTTGAATAAAACTCCTCCAGCAAGGTCCAACCTTGGTTTTACCATTTGCCACCTAAGCCTTTTTCCCTTGGGTTTTCGCGAGCCCGAGGGTCATCTTTATTTACCACCCTGAGCCAGTGCTCCTCCGAGTGTTGGTCCAAACTAGAGCACCGTGCGGGACCGTCCCTTGGCAACTTGGGTTATGTTGGTACTTGTACATTTAGCTTATCCGGTGTGCCCTGAGAACGAGATATGTGCAGCTTCTATCGGGATTTGTTGGCACAGCGGGTGGTCTTGCTGGTCTTGTTTTACCATTGTCGAAATGTCTTGCGAACCGGGATTCCGAGACTGATCGGGTCTTCCCGGGAGAAGGTTTATCCTTTGTTGACCGTGAGAGCTTATGATGGGCTAAGTTGGGACACCCCTGCAGGGTATATTATCTTTCGAAAGCCGTGCCCGCGGTTATGAGGCAGATGGGAATATTGTTAATGTCCGGTTGTAGATAACTTGACACTTGACTTCATTAAAATCAACCGTGTGTGTAGCCGTGATGGTCTCTTCTCGGCAGAGTCCGGGAAGTGAACACGGTTTGGGTTATGTTTGACTTAAGTAGTTTCAGGATCACTTCTTGATCGCTTCTAGCTTCTCGACCGATGCGTTGCTTCTCTTCTCGCTCTCACCTGCGTATGTTAACCACCATATATGCTTAGTGCTTGCTGCAGCTCCACCATATTACCCCTTTCCCACCTACAAGCTTAAATAGTCTTGATCTCGCGGGTGTGAGATTGCTGAGTCCCCGTGGCTCACAGATTCTACCAAAACAGATGCAGGTACGGATGATACCAGCGCAAGTGGCGCAATCGAGCTCAAGTGGGAGTTTGACAAGGACCTTGGTCGTTACTATGTTTCGTTTCCAGATGATTAGTAGTGGGCCCAGTTGGGACGATCGGGGATCTAGCATTTGGGGTTGTCTTCTTTTCATTTGGATTTGACCGTAGTCGGTCTACGAGTGTATTTTGGATGATGTATGAACTTATTCATGTATTGTGTGAAGTGGCGATTGTAAGCCAACTCTCTTTATCCCATTCTTGTTCATTACATGGGATTGTGTGAAGATGACCCTTCTTGCGACAAAACCACCATGCGGTTATGCCTCTAAGTCGTGCTTCGACACGTGGGAGATATAGCCGCATCGTGGGTGTTACAGGGTGGCTCCGTCAATAGAAAGAATCAAGCAGCGGATAGGCGATGAGGGTGGGATTTGGAGGAGGGTTGGGCTCTTCATAAGGGATGAGGAGGGCTTTGCCGTGGACGTGCCATTGCGGGTACACCATGAGTAGTCCGTCTAGGTGTTTAGGGTGGCGGGAGGCGGTTGTTTCCGTTGTAACGATAATGTAATCGGTGGTTTTTGGTATTCTTTCCCAACCTTCTTTAATGAATGATACGTATACTCGTGCATATTCGAGAAGAAATGCCAAATATATACATTATGAAAATATACCTCATGGCGTATGTAATGATTATGCGTTTGGTATCCTAATGTGCAAAGTTTTCTCTATGAACTCGATCAAAGTTTAAGCTTTCACTTTTGAAAAGAAAAAAAAGTATATACACTGCATTATGAAATAGGGAGAGACGGAGAGTCGTATGCATCATTTTGATGCAGAGGCCAGGGGATGACCTCCTTTTCTAAAAATAAAAAAAAATGTTTATTTGATTTGGAGAGCCCTGCCAATGGTGTCGTGGTTTCGTGCTGCATGAGTGGGTCCGGGCAGGCTTCCATGCGTGCGTATGAGTGGAAAAGAGTACTCCCTCCGTTTGAAAATACTTGTCATCAAAATGGATAAAAAGGGACGTATCTAGAACTAATATACATCTAGATACATCCTCTTTTATTTATTTTGGTGACAAATATTTCCGGACGAAGGTAGTAGATATCAAGCGGACATGGAGGGTTGTGCTTGAACCGAAATTAATTGTGTGCCTGCTAGAGAGCTCTTTGCCCAACATTATTGGTCCAACATGGACTGTCTGTTGCACTGGGGCGCTGGGGGAGAAGGCCATCCCCGGATTGTAACCCTGTCACTGTTAGTCCAGCTTCCCTTTTGGGAACATTGCAAAGCAAGACAGCAAGAGGATCTAAGCATCTTCCCAAATATCAATGTTCTGACCATTTCCAACACGCAAATATAACCAAGCTTTAGACAATTAACTCCTGCCATGATACTTTGCCAAGTAAAAGAAGAGCCCTTTTTTAGCTTTGTATTTAAGATGCTTGGATTCCTAATTGTGCAAATAGAAAAGTAATCACACCGAGAGGGAGTATTTTGATCTCAAGGGTATCTGATTTAATTGATCCTGCTACTAGTAATTGGGACGAAAATCTGGTTACACAAATGTTCTGGCCAGTTGATGCACAAAGGATCCTTGCAATTCCATTATCACAACATGATATGTCGGATTTTGTCGCTTGGAGCTATTCAAAGAATGGAACTTTTTCTGTTCGATCAGCCTACGCAGTGCAATGGGAACACCAACACGGGTGAAAATTAAGAAGAACCGATGATATGGGACATTTGACTATCAATCCCATTTGGAGTGAGATTTGGAAATTATCTTGTCCATCGAAGGTTAAAATTTTCATTTGGCGCACACTGCATGGCACCCTCCCATGTAGAGTTAATTTGGCGAATAGACATATAAAGGTTACCCCCAATTGTCCGACATGTTGCTTTGGATCAGAGGATATAAATCATATATTATTTCAATGTCAGAAAGCAAAGGAGGTTTGGAGAAAACTGGGTCTAGATGAGGTCATTAAAAGAGCATGCGAAGTTGATTATGCTGGTGAGGCGGTGCTTGAATTTTTGCTTTCTATGCCTGAACGGGAGCTTACGATCTTGGGTATTCGGAATGTCCGTGAATTAATTGCAATTTCAACTTGGTATTTATGATGGGAGAGGCAAAAACTGGCCCATAAAGAGAAAACCCAAGATGCTAACCAGATCGCCATGGGAATTCGTGCAATTACGTTAAACTATGGTTTGGCTATATCACCAAAGGCTACGATGAAAAGAGGTGGTTGGGTCCAACCTCCAAGGGGGTTTGTAAAACTTAATGTGGATGCCTCTTTTGATCATGACCGGCTCAGGGGCACGACTGGTGCAGTTCTGAGAGACGATAAAGGAAAATTCATTGCAGGGGGGAATTGGAGAATTGATTGGTGCACGGACGTTCCGACGGCTGAAGCTATGGCGCTTAGATATGGTCTATCAATTGCTCAAAGGGCGGGCTGTAACCGCTTAGTTATTAACTCAGATAACATGGAGGTCATCGAAACCATGAACAATGGAGGACGGTCATCTAGTACAGCGGCCGCAATGTTTGACGATTGTTATTTTTTAGCATGTGACTTTTCCATTACTAAATTCGAGCATTGTAATAGAGAAGCAAATAGGGTCGCACATGAACTTGCTAAGTTAGCTAGATTTTCTGCATCTTTTTTTTTGAAACTTCGATCACTTTATTGGATCATATAACTGTTACATCGTCCACCAAGCCTTTTACAATAAAATCCGGCGGTTCCTCGATCCATAGTGAAGGTGACGGCCCTGCCAGCCTAGCTAGGTCGTGAGATACAGAATTTGCCTCTCTAGGGCAATGAACAAATGTGACCGAAGTAGTATAACCTATAACAAGGACCAAACAATCCGAATAAATCGCCGCTGCGCTTGAAGCCGTGAAGCCTCCATTCTGCATGGTATTGATCACCTCGAGACAGTCCGACTCAACCACAAGCTTACATATCCCCAGTTGTTGCGCCAGTAGCAATCCATGTCGAAGTGCATAGGCTTCCGCCGTCCCTGCATCTGCAACATGCTCCAGTTGTTCATTGGACGCCGCAACGAATCCTCCCTTGTGATCCCGTAGGACAGCACCAACAGCTCCCTGGAGGGAGTGTGCCCTGAATGATGCATCTACATTTAGCTTCACGAAGCCTTCAAGCGGCTTTGGCCAACCATTCTTCCTTGGTTCGACAGTTTTCTTCATGGCCTTAAGATAATTAGCAGTTAGCGCCGCAATCGACAACGCTGACCGCGCCGGGACTTGCACCTCCTCGCCATGAACGTGTTGTCATCGTTCCCACAAAATATACCAAATTCCAACTAGGATGAGAGCTTGGGCAGGAGCATGCGATAACGGACTCACTCGCGGTGGTGCACATAAAATATAGTCCAATGCCGCCGTTCCCGCCCTGTCACTCGCGCAAGCTTCATCAATGAAAGTGTCCAGCTTCAGGCATCTCCAAATTTCAGCTGCTCTCGGGCAGGTAAACAGTGAGTGCATGATGTCCTCACATCCACCGGCACACATAGGGCAGCTATCGTCCGTGCCAATGTGCCGGTTCACAAGAACCCCACGGCAAGGAATAAAACCATGTAGAATCCTCCAAGCATGGATCTTGATCTTCGCTGGGACTTGGGAGCTCCACAGATTTGCCCAAACCTGGTGTCGTTGTGATGGTTGTCCCTCTGTTCTCTCGTACCAACGAGCAAATTGATGATCCCATTCTACATAATAAGCTGATCTTACCGAGAAGATATTGTTCCTTGTAAACCTCCAAGCCACGAAATCTTCCATCATACCATTCGGCACCAGTGGTATTGACAAGATTCAATGGGCATCAACCGGCCAGAACACATTATTGATCAGCTCATGGTCCCATAGGCCGGTGATAGGATCAATCAACTCTGAAACCTTGGTCAGTAAGGTCGCACCTCTTGGTGTAATGATTCGTCCATCAACACTCGTCTGAATCCAAGGCTCAGACCATATATTCACTTGTGATCCATCTCCTATGCGCCAAATTGCTCCTCTCCAACGTATTAATACCAGCACAAATACTCTGCCACGTGTACGAACTCCCACTCTTTAATTTAGCATCTAGTAACTTTCCATCCGGATAATATTTGGCCCTCAAGATCTGCGCACAAAGAGACTCCGGGTTTTCCAGCAACCTCCACACTTGTTTAGCAAGTAAGGCAAGGTTAAAACTATGAAAATCCCTGAACCCCAGTCCTCCTCTATCCTTAGGCACGCAGAGTTTCCACCATGCCGCCCAATGAATACGCTTGTGGTTGTCATCATCACCCCACCAGAACTTTGCTATCGCATCCGTCATTCCTTTGCAGATTTTCTTCGGAATTTTGAACACAGACATCGCAAATACCGGCATAGCTTGAGCAACAACCTTAATAAGTGTCTCTTTACCACGAGAGGAGAGCAATTTCTCCTTCCATCCAATGACCAACTGATTTATTCTATCAATCAGGTACTCAAAAGAATCACTCCTATCAACTTCTACCATTGCAGGTAGGCCAAGGTATTTGTCATTGAGAGCCTCAGTGTCAATATTTAGTTGCTGGCATATGACAACTTTCTCCTGCAATTCGTGCAATTACGTTAAACTATGTTTTGGCTATATCACCAAAGGCTACGATGAAAAGAGGAGGTTGGGTCCAACCTCCAAGGGGGTTTGTAAAACTTAATGTGGATGCCTCTTTTGATCATGACCGGCTCAGGGGCACGGCTGGTGCAGTTCTGAGAGACGATAAAGGAAAATTCATTGCAGGGGGGAATTGGAGAATTGATTGGTGCACGGACGTTCTGACGGCTGAAGCTATGGCGCTCAGATATGGTCTATCAATTGCTCAAAGGGCGGGCTGTAACCGCTTAGTTATTAACTCAGATAACATGGAGGTCATTGAAACCATGAACAATGGAGGACGGTCATCTAGTACAGCGGCCGCAGTGTTTGACGATTGTTATTTTTTAGCATGTGACTTTCCCATTACTAAATTCGAGCATTGTAATAGAGAAGCAAATAGGGTCGCACATGAACTTGCTAAGTTAGCTAGATTTTCTTTATCTTTGAACTGGTTTGAGGAGCCCTTGAGCGAAATTGTACCCCTCCTCATTAACGATGTACTTGTTATTGCAAATGAATAAAGTGATGAGGAGCGAACCTCGAGACGAGGGTCGATCCGTTGTTGGTCCGATCTTTCACAGCACGAACCTCCATCGCAGCAAGAACAAGTCGCGGGTTTACGAAGATGTTCGCAAATCCCACGAAAACAACACGCCAACCCCTCAATCCGAAGAAATAACGTGGACGAACCGTATAGGCTCAGCTTGTAATCCCCATGCGTCGCGTCGCAGGAACTCACACGCCAGTAGAGATTTTGATAAGAACTCTCTAAACTCGATAATGGCCGACGGCCAAAACACATAACGGTGTCTAATTCATCTTAACATAACCTACCTTACAAAAACCTTACTATGGCTATTTATATCAATATAGCCGACCCAACACGAGTATGCTACAAGAAAGAAAAACAAACATAACTCTCCTAAAATTATCAACCGACTAAGATTTGCCAAAAATAATCAGCTATGGGATGCGCTTCTCAGGCAATCTGCTGGTGGCCCCCAACCGACGGTCTTTAAGGAAAGGCAGCTCCATGCAACTCTATTTCTAGATAATGGATGGCCGTTCTTCTCTTTGCATGGCAGAAATATAAAGAAGAATCTTGTCTGCACTTCTTTCCTTTTAAACCAGCGAGCTGTACCTCTATCTCTCCAATTAGAGTCCCACATAAAATCATCTATACGTGTCCAAACTGAATCAGGATTTACTTCCGGCGGCCTTGGCAACTCAAACAAATCAATTGTATCTCTTATTTTATCAGAGCTCCGAACAAGATCTGAACCTGATGTGTTTAGAGCTGAACCAGCTAATGCTTTGGCATTGTACGTGCATGTACTAGCATATGCATGTGCCCCTTGGTCCATGTTAAGCATATGATAGGTAGCAGTGGCCGAACCAACTTGCATGCGTTTAAATCCTCGAGCAACTGCAACATCAACAAGATCGGAGCTAGGACTGGCCGTATCATAAAGTTTCTATGTTCTTTTCAAAAAAAAGACCGCAAGAGGATCGGGTTGCAAACCCAACCAACCTTGTGGATGGATATCTGCTTGTGCATCATACTACAGCCTTATCATTGCCAGCCTTGCTATTGCCTCATCACCGTATCTGACCACCTGACACGCTGCGAGGGAAAAATGAAATGATGCACTGCGCTGCATGTACTCCTTCATACTCCCTCCGTCCGGAAATACTCGTCGGAGAAATGGATGTATCTAGACATATTTTAGTTTTAAATACATTCATTTTTATCAATTTCTCCGACAAGTATTTTAGGACGGAGGGAGTACTACAGTACTACTCCATGTTAATATCTGCGGGGATCATCGCCATTTATGATTGTTGGTGGAGTGGAGCACGCTACTTGGAAGAGCACTGGTTCATGTGGAGGTGACGGGCCTCCTATTCGTTACTGATGACGTGGACAAATGTGCCCCAACCCCTGCCCATGCTAACTTTTCATGCTTTCTGAGGTTAATCTGTTATTTATCAGGTGAAATGTGTCATTAGCGCATTCACTCAAACGGACTGCATGTTGTAGACCAAAAACTCAGAATCGATCAATTTATGCCACAAACTCGTTAATTTAACGAAGCGTTCCCTACCCTAGCCACCGCCACGGGCGAGGCCACTAGGGAGGCGATCTTTTTCACCGATCTCCACCGGCGAGGACGCTGGCCCCCTCTCTCTCCGGCTGCTGCTCCGGCGGCAGGAGGGAGGGGGGAATCCGTTCCTCCGCTCTGTAGTTAGGGTTTGGATTTGTAGGTCGTGGTGCGCCGTTGGGATGGTGGGAGCGGCGCCTGGACGAATGAATCCGCCTCAACTCCACTCCCACACCGGCGGTGTCCTTCATGGCGGCGTCTCGGAGTTGGTGGCATCGTGTGTTTGTCGATCCTTCAGATCGGCGATGTTAGGGTCCATGGATGGTGTCAGCAAGGCGGCGGCGGCGACTCCATCAGGTGTGTCTCTCCTTCTGCTCTGTCCCCGTCGCGGCGTTGTCTTCGACGTCATGGTGGAGCAGGGAGGTTTTGTCGTCCAGGAATACGCGCAGACGCTTGTCTACGCAAGTGACAGCTGGAAGATGATGCATCTTGTGCTGGGTTTGTGGTTGGAGGCTAACAGTTCTGGTTTCCTCCTCCGACGTCGTAGTCGTGAGGGGGTGTCAGTTCTGAAGTTCGATGGCGTGTCCGGGGACACGTTGCCCCGGTCTGATTCTTTCAATGACAATGGTTTTGCTTCAGGCAAACTACTTTGAAGGTCCGTAAACCTGCTGATCAGCGATGAAGCCGCGTCGAGCTCGGGTGAAGAGGTGATCTGTCTCCTTTCCCTTAGTGGAGAGGGCCAGGCGCTCGTTTTTTGCATAGAATTATCCTATCTTTCCAGACCTGTAATATCGATGTTTACGTGGCTTGTAACTGAATCTTTATGTTATTAATGAGACATGTATTACTAGAAAAAAAACTCGTTAGTTTGACAAAATAAGGTCAAAACCGATTCGGAAGGGAAAACCGACCATGCATGTAGCTGCCGCGCCAGCCTAAAAAATAAAAATAATTAAATGCCACAAGAGTCTGTGTTGAATAGGCTTAAACTCGCGGCATTAGTCCATTAATTCGAACTGGCTGCACGCTTTAGGGTAACGACTAGAAAATTGATCGATTTAGGCCACAAGCTAGTCAATTTGTCTATTTGCAGCCAAAAAAAAAACGACCCATGTAAAAATTTGTTTATCGACTCTGGGATTAAACCAACCAATTCCCAAGTTATTATTAGGGGCGCCCTTCGCCTTCAGGTCAACCTCAACATAGGTAGGATGTAACTCGCAAAGTCACCAGGGTCCGTCCCGTAGGGTGACGGTTGGTCTGTCCGGGTTATCCGGAGGCGATTGCGTTGGCGATCGCGATCGGGTTTTTCTGTCGAGGGTTTCCGTCGTGAGTGTGCCGGCGCCGAAATCCAGCCGCCGCCTGCGCGCTAGTGTTTCGGTCGTCCATCTTCCCGATCCCATCCACCAGAGGCCTTCTACGCGTTTCCCTAGGGCGTGTAGTCGTAAAACACCTAAACCCTAGGAGGGGAAAGGGGGTCAGCGGGGAGGAGGCGACATGGCTTTGGATGGTGTTGCCGGGATGTTGAAAGGTCTGAAGTTTTCGGAGGAAGAGAGGAAGGGAGTTAGGGTTAGACTGTCATCCAAGGAGAAGGGGAAGGAAGCAGCGATGCAGGCCATGGGTAAGATCATGTCTGAAAGATTGGCTCACCGCGATGCGATCTGTTTGTCTCTTGGCAAGGTTTGGTGCCCGATCAAGGGGATCGAATGTAGAGAGATTGGAGCAAACCAATTCCTCTTCACGTTTCTCCAGGAGTCAGGAAAGCGCAAGGCATTGGAGGATGGGCCATGGATATTTGATAAGGATTTGGTGGTCGTTGAGGATTATGTCCCAAGCAAGAGGCCGGAGGATTACGCCCACAATAATATCCCAATCTGGGTTAGGGTTTATAACCTACCCCTTGGCATGATGAACGATGAAGCCGCAGAAGATATTGGCAATATCATTGGTGTCTTTATAGAAGCGGTTACGGGGCCAGATGGGAAGGCGTTTGGGAGGTTCTTGCGTATTAAAGTCAAAATGCAAATTGATAAACCATTTGTAGGACCTTGAAGTATGTCTAGAGGGGGGGTGATTAGACTACTTGACCAATTAAAAACTTAACCTTTTCCCAATTTTAGACTTTGGCAGATTTTAGCTATCTTTGGACAAGTCAAGCAATCTTCACACAATTCAAGCAAACATGCAAAGAGTATATGAGCAGCGGAAATTAAAGCATGCAACTTGCAAAATGTAAAGGGAAGGGTGTGGAGGATTCAAACGCAATTGGAGACACGGATGTTTTTGTCGTGGTTCCGATAGGTGGTGCTATCGTACATCCACGTTGATGGAGACTTCAACCCACGAAGGGTAACGGTTGCGCGAGTCCACGGAGGGCTCCACCCACGAAGGATCCACGAAGAAGCAACCTTGTCTATCCCACCATGGCCGTCGCCCAAGAAGGACTTGCCTCACTAGCGGTAGATCTTCACGAAGTAGGCGATCTCCTTGCCCTTACAAACTCATTGGTTCAACTCCACAATCTTGTCGGAGGCTCCCAAGTGACACCTAGCCAATCTAGGAGGCACCACTCTCCAAGAAGTAACAAATGGTGCGTTGATGATGAACTCCTTGCTCTTGTGCTTCAAATGATAGTCTCCCCAACACTCAACTCTCTCTCATAGGATTTGGATCTGGTGGAAAGAAGATTTGAGTGGAAAGCAGCTTGGGGAAGGCTAGAGATCAAGATTCATATGGTAGGAATGGAATATCTTGGCCTCAACACATGAGTAGGTGGTTCTCTCTCAGAAATGGTAAGTTGGAAGTGTAGGTTTGTTCTGATGGCTCTCTCCACGAATGAAGAGGAGGTGGAGGGGTATATATAGCCTCCACACAAAATCTAACCGTTACACACAATCTACCAAACTCGGGGGGACCGATTCAACAGACTCGGTCAGACCGATTTAGTAAACCTAGTGACTGTTAGGATTTTCGGTGGGACCGACATGCAACTCGGTAGGACCGATATGGTTAGGGTTAGGGCATAACGTAATCTCGGTGAGACCGATTACACAAACTCAGTGAGACCGATTTTGGTAATAAGCTTTCCAGAGAGTTGGTCAGGTAAACTCGGTGGGACCGATTCGCTCATTTCAGTGAGATCGAAATGTTACGAAAAGGAAACAGAGAGTTTACATTGCAATCTCAGTGGGACCGATCGCTCACTTCGCTTAGACCGAAACGTTATGAAGGGAAACAGAGAGATTACAATCCCATCTCAGTGAGACCGAGATCCCTATCGGTGAGACCGATTTGCCTAGGGTTTGTGGCAGTGGCTATGACAAATGAACTCGGTGGCGCCGGATAGAAAGAATCGGTGGGACCGATTTTGACTTTGGGTTTAGGTCATATGTGGATGTGAGAAAGTAGTTGAGGGTTTTTGGAGCATATCACTAAGCACTTGAAGCAAGAGGCTCATTAAGCAACACCTCATCCCTCCTTGATAGTATTGGCTTTTCCTATAGACTCAATGTGATCTTGGATCACTAAAATGTAAAATGAAGAGTCTTGAGCTTTTGAGCTTGAGCCAATCCTTTGTCCTTAGTATTTTGAGGGATCCACTTTCATCATCCATGCCATGCCATTCATTGAGCTTTCTAGAAATAATAGTCTTGGAGTAGCATTAGCTCAATGAGCTATATGTTGTTATGAATTACCAAAACCACCTAGGGATAGTTGCACTTTCAACATTGATGAGAGGTTTTACTGTTGAGGAGGAGCGGGAGGAAGCTGGAGCTGAAGGTTAGGGGAAGACAGCCATGGTGAGTGGGGAGGAAGAGGAGGGTAGGGACTGGTGCAGACTGGAGTATGAATACTTGCCGGATTTCTGCTACACCTGCGGGTTCATTGGCCATGGAGAGAAGGACTGCGTCACTAAACTGAAGAAAGGAGAACAACCATAGTTTGGCCGCTGGCTGAGGGCTGACATAGGACAGCGCAGAGGGGGAATGGAGGAGCGGCCATGGAGGCTTGGTGGTCGGAACTACAATGGACCCCGTAACTTTGGATATAGTCGTTCGAGCGGAAGATCTAGTGGGGGTAGTGAGAGCTTGTCATGGAGGAAGAGTGACTCGCGGTCATCGGGAGGATAGGAGTTGAGGACAGGAAGGGAGGAAGAAGTCACTAGTCCTATCAAGAAAAATCTGGAGCTGATTGAAAAGGGCACCTTGAGGAAACTTGATCTTGGCCAGGGGTGTTGACGGTGCGGGGAGGGCTGTCGGAGCAGAAGGGGACGGGCACGACCGAGCCGGGGCGGGATGTTAAGCATACGGGTGGAAGGAAGTATAGGAAGAAGGGTAGGGATAGGACGGTGGGGATGATGGTAAGGAGGCTGCTGCGATCTTGGGAGAGAAAAGATGTAGGATGGAAGAGGAGGAGGAGAAGGGCAGTAAGAAGGGAAAGGTTGATGGGTTGAGTCAGGAGGCTACTATGGGGATGGCTGTTGTTGCTGTGCCAGTTGTGAATGAAGAGAAATCGGCCGGGCTGCAGGAGCAGTCCCGCCGGTCGCCATGAAACTCATCGGTTGGAGCTGCCGGGGGCTCGGGAATGGCCCGGCAGTTCGTAGCCTCCTCGACTTGGGGAGGGCGGAGGAGCCTACTTTCTGTTTTTAGCGGAGACTAAGCTAACGGAGAATGAGTTGGAGAGATTTCGGTGGTCGCTTGGCATGGCTAACATGGTGGCTTGGAACCCAGTTGGGAGGAGCCGTGGTGTGGCGATGTTTTGTCGTCGGGGGGTGGAGGTAGCACTTAGATCTTTTGGTAGAAGACACGTTGATGTGGATGTGATGGAGGAAGATGGGCGGATTTGGAGATTGACTGGAATATATGGAGATTCTGAGATGGAGCGTAAGGTGGAGACATGGAAACTAATGCGTATACTTGGTCAGCAACATCAGCAAGGTCGCCCGTGGATGTGTTTGGGTGATTTCAATGAAATACTGTCCAGCGACGAGAAGGTGGGAGGGGCGGAACGGCACCATCGATACATGGACAACTTCAGGGAAGCTCTGGAGGCTTGTGATCTGTCAGACTTGGGGTTTGAAGGAGACAAATACACGTGGAGGAATCACAGCAAAGTGGTGGACACATATATTTGCGAAAGACTGGACAGAGCGAACGCAAATGCAAGATGGTGTGAATGGTTCCCGGAGTTCACCGTTTACAATGGCATTCCCCGACACTCTGACCATCGTCCCGTCATTGTCTGTACCCAGGGAACCACGCGAAGGACGGGGGGAGGAGATCGGGGGTTTCATTTTGAGGCATGGTGGCTCCAGGAAGAAGGGTGCAGCGCTGAGGTGCAGGGAGCGTGGGAGGAAGGGTGCTTGAAGGATAGAGGGGATGTCGCGTCGGCAATGAAAAACGTGGCTGGGAGGATGAGAAAATGGGGCAAGGAGGTGGCAGGAGAGCTTGAAATTAGGTTGAGAGACACTCGTAGGGAGTTGGAGAGGTGTATGAGGGCGCCGGTCTCGGCTGCAAAAGTTAGGGAGGAAGGAAGACTGCGGTGCCTACTGGAGGAGCTGGAAGGGAAGAAAAACACCAAAGCAAAGCAGCATTCTCATGTTAGTTGGCTGCGGGATGGGAATAGGAGTACGAAGTATTTCATGGCGGTGGCTTCAGCCAGGAGGAAAGCTAACAAGATTAAAAAGCTGGTGAAGGAGGATGGATCGGAGGTGAAAGAAGGGGACGAGCTTAATAATTACGTTTGCTCTTTTTTTCAGGACCTATTCACTTCCTCCGGAGTCAACCGCCTTCCTGAGCTTATTGACAGAGTATAGCCCCGGGTCACTCCGGCTATGCGGGCGGTCCTGGAAGCTGAAGCTACCCGAGAGGAAGTGAAGGCCGCTCTGGATCATATTGGAGATCTGAAGGCGCCAGGACCGGATGGCATGCCCTCGGTGGTTTACAAAAAACACTGTCATTTTATGGGCGATAAGATTGTTGACGAAGTCATTGCAGATCTTAATGGTGGTGCTATGCCGGACGCATGGAATGATACTACTGTTGTGCTTATTCCAAAAGTCAAAAGTCCTAGTAGAATCAAAGACCTCCGGCCGATCAGCTTATGCAATGTGATATACAAGTTGGTTTCCAAGTTTATTGCCAATCGCCTCAAACTTATACTCCCGGAGATTATATCCCCAAACCAAAGTGCTTTTGTACCAGGGAGGATGATAACTGACAACGTCCTTGTGGCGTATGAGGTGTCGCACTACCTTCTGAATAAGAAGAGAGGCAAGGAAGGAATTGCAGCAGTAAAAGCAGACATGAGCAAAGCATACGACAGGGTTGAGTGGGAATTCCTTAGAGCCATGCTGACTAAGATAGGCTCCGGGCCGAGTTGGGTCGATCTGGTCATGAACTGCGTCTGTACGGTCCGGTATCAGATCAAGGTGAACGGGGTTTTGACTGAACAATTTTCACCTTCTCGAGGTCTTCGTCAGGGTGATCCAGTCGCCATACCTGTTTGTCATTTGTGCAGAGAGGCTCTTGGCCCTGCTACACGATGCGGAGGCGACGGGGAGGATCAGTGGCGTTCGCATTTGTCAGGGGGCACCGGTGCTGTAACATTTGTTGTTCGCGGATGATTCTTTGTTGCTGCTGAAAGCGAAACAAGAGGAGGCCCTGGAGCTTAGGCGGCTGCTGGATCTATATGAGGCGTGTTCGGGGTCAATGCATAAACCTCGAGAAGTCGGCCATCATGTTCAGCCCGAACTTGGATGAGGGGCTTAAAGCCATTGTGAAGAACGCTTTGCAAATCCATAGTGAACAATGGAATGAGAAGTATTTGGGGTTGCCGGTTCATATTGGCAAGTCTAGGAAAAAAGCGTTCGGTTTTGTCAAGGGGGCCATGGCTGGGCGGGTCTATGGGTGGAAAGAATGTCGCATCGCAAAGGCTGGGAAGGAGACCCTAGTCACTACAGTTGCCCAGGCGATTCCCACCTTCGCCATGTCATGTTTTTACCTAACAAAAACTTTCTGTGAAGAACTAAGTTCTTTGGTCGGAAACTACTGGTGGAGCCAACAAGACAAGGAGAACACAATCCATTGGATTGGGTGGAAAACTCTCACGCTTCCAAAGGCTCAGGGAGGGCTCGGATTTCGGGACATGCACGGGTTCAACATTGCCATGCTGTCGAGGCAGATTTGGAGGCTGCTCCAGAACCCGGACTCCCTATGTGCACATGTGTTGCGAGCTCGTTACTACCCCAATGATCAACTGCTGGAGGCCGTCACGCGAGATGGTATCTCTTACTCCTGGTGTAGCTTGCTGCATGGGATGCAACTTTTTCGGGAAGGCTACATTTGGAGGATAGGGGACGGCACCCAAGTCAATATCTGGAATGACCCATGGATACTGCGGCCCTGGTCTCGATGTGTCTTAACGGCTCGAGGGCAAAATCTCCTAGACAAGGTGTGTGAGCTTATTGATCCTTCCACAGGCCAATGGGATGAACAGTTGGTACGGGATACTTTTTGGGCCGACGATGTCAAGCATATCCTTCAAATCCTTTTGAGAGAGGGGGCCCAGGATTTCATAGCATGGCAGTATGACAATAAGGGCACTCATTCCGTCAAATCAGCTTATAAGCTTTACTGCCAGCTGGAGAAAACAAGGTTGAACGGGGACGTGGGTGCAAGCAATGCGAACCCCGGTTCTCTAAACAGAACGGAGGACGACTCGTGGAAGCGGATCTGGAAACTACCTTGCCCAAAAACCATTCAACTGTTCACTTGGAGAGTCAAGCATGAGTCCCTTGCTCTGCGGACGAATGTGGCCCGGAAAGGCATCCCTATAGCTGACACGAAATGCTTGTTCTGCGGCAGAGCTGACGAGGACGGGGCACATCTCTTCATCAAGTGCAAAACTGTCAAGGATGTTTGGAGAGAGCTAGGTATGGAACGAGAACGCGAGGCGTTGGAGCGGATCACGTCCGTGCTTGCAATGATGGACTTCTTGTGGGGGCTGGATGTAAAAAAGCGCCTTCTTGTTCTTACCTTCTGGTGGTTATGGTGGTCTAATCGCAACAAGCTCCGGTCGGGAGAATTGCCGCTAACGGCAGAGGAGGTGGCCAGAAGAGCTCAGAGCAGCGTTCTGGAATTCATGCACATTTACATCTCCACCGATCCCAAGCCGTCACCGGAGAGATGGCGGCCTCCTGTCGATGGCGAGTACAAGATTAACGTCGATGGATCCTTCGTCCCTGGGCAGCCCATGGCTGGTTGGGGCGTTGCCGTGCGAGACGCGGGAGGCCACCTTCTGTGCGCTCGGGCGGACTGTGATGAGCATGTAGCCGATGTGTTTGCTGCTGAAACCCGTGCTATGGCTCAAGCGATCAACACTGCGACTGATCTGGGGATGGTACGGGTGGAATTTGGAACGGACTCCCAGCTTCTTGCTGATGCTTTGCACCTGGGTAAGGTGGACTCCTCGGCGTACTCTGCTGTGATCGAGGACATGAAATACCAACTTAAGCTCTGGTTCTCCAAATTTACTATTTCTGTTTGTAGAAGGAGTGCCAATTCGGTGGCACATGAACTTGCCAATCTTGGTCGAATGTGCGAGATGAACCAATGTATGCAGTGGGACTCTGATGTACCAGCCCATGTGGGCGTCTGTGTCTCGGGCGATATGCCCAGCCACCGTTAAGCAATAAAGCGTGGTTTGCTTTCAAAAAAAAAATCCCAAGTTATTAGCCTAAAACGTGCAATCGGTTCAAGTCGATAGGCTAATGGCACATTTCACATTTATTTATCGACATTTCTCAGTCGATGATAGTATTCAACTAGGCTAACCTGCCCTGCTCTCTGCAAAGTTCCAGGAGATGTTTCTGTTCCCAACAGAAAAAGCACAACTAGGAAGACTCTGTGGAGGGGAGAACAAACAGTAATGTACACAGTACAAGTAATTATGGAGAAGTTCTCTCTACTTCTGGGCCCTGCTTACCCGTCACATGGACCGGTGGTGGTACAAACTATATTTGACCAATGTGCCGATGTGTATTTGGAGGAACATTTTGACTACTAGTACATAATTCTTGGCCATTCCAACGTTGCCAAACAACCAACCAAAAATAAAGTTCTCAAACAACAAATTTTCTTCGGAAAGGAGGGTTTCTCCTAATTTACATACTGTAATATAAACCTTTTTTGCGGGTAAGAGCAACTCCAACGTGGCGACCCATTTCGTGCGCGCGCGTCCGTTTGGGTCGGAGCGGACAGAAAAATCGGCCCAACGCGCCGACCCAAACGGACGCGCGTCCGCTTTTCGTCCGCCTGCCGACCCATTCCAGGCCCATTTTTGAGCCGGATTTGCGTCAGTGCGGATACGAGACGGACGCGCGCGCTCGCCTTCTCCCCCCTGGCCCGCTGGTCGGTGGCAGCCTCCACCCGTTTTCCCCAAAACCCTCCGGCCCGCGCGCTCTCCCGCCGCCCGCCATGGACGACGACCTCAATGCCGCCGCTGGCCTCGCCTCTCTCGCCTCGTCTGGCATCACGAACGCCCTCTCCGACAAAGGCAAGTCTCGCGCCTGCCGCAAGACCGCTGTCGCGGCCAAGCCGAAGAAGAAGCTGACGGCCGAAGAGCGCGCAAGGGAGTCGGCAAAGAGAAAGGGTCGGAGGCACGCGAGGGACGAAGCCATCGCAGTGGCCTCCATCGCCGCCGCCGCGCAGCAGGCGGCCACCAACGCCAGCATCGTGGAGGCAACGAGGGAGAGGCTAATTCTGCTAGGGTTAAACCCTGGCCAGCACGGCCTCGTCCATGTGATCAACAGGAGACAGCCCCACCACACTTTCCGTACCTGATCCGCTGAGCTCACCCGCAATGAGGATTGCGCTAGCTCCACCATTTGAATCCACCTCCGAGCAGTCAATCCTGCTTTGTTGACCGTCCAGGTCCTGGGCACCGCCCTGAGCCGCCGGCGACGGGGTCGACGCCGACGAGGACGCTCCCAGAGAGGCCCCAGGAAGATGGGCGTGAGGCATGCGGCCTGCACGGTTGCCCCGAGCTGACTCATCCGCACCATCATAGCTATCATCATCTGACGGCGACGGCGGCGGCGGCGGCGGTGGCGGCGTCGCACCGGCAAAGTCACCCACCCGAACAATGCTGCATTCCTGGGTAATGCGCACATGATACCATAGAGCATCTTCACCATTTGCGGCGGCCGGCACGAGCTCACCGCGACTGCCCTGTTCCTCGACGACTAGGATGCGCTTGGGCGGAATGCGAGCTAGATCATCCATCCTCAACCAAACATTGAAGCCTGCCATGTCATTTCTGGACGCCGTTGATGACGCCACCTTGACAACAATGCCCAAACCATGGAGAAGCACCTCCGCCGTTCTCCTCGTCCATGCATTTGCGGGCACTCCCCAGAGCGCCAGCGGAACCAGGAACTGCATGACAATTGTAGTAGCCCCAGCGCGGCGAGACCATGGCACGAACACGAGATCAAACTCCGGAGTCCCCGCGCGCCCGCGCCTGAGCATCCTGTTTCTCAGTTCCACAGAGCGACAGAGGACAAGAAAGTCCTGCGGATTGTATTCCCTGATTGACATATCTTGGGGCAGAAACTCTAGCTCTCCAACAATGGCAGTCGCGGCCGAAGCCAGACCGCCGGCGACGCGACCGGCTCGAACGGAACCGAGAAGCCAGGCCCCGCGCCGCTCCCAGCAGATTCCGCGCGGACGACCTGGCTCCACGAGACCCCAATCCGAACCGCACCACAGGGCGGCGGCCCCGGCGGCGGAGGCGGCAGCCGTGCCGGGGAGGAGGGGCGAGCAGCCACGGCAGGTACCGCCAAGGAAGGGGGGAGGCAGCTCGGGGGCCCGGTGATGGAGAGCCGGCGGGGGGCGGCAAGGTGCCACCGGAGAGGAGCTGCGCGATCGCCGGCGCTGGTTGGTGCTGTCCCGCGAGATGTGGCCTTCGCCCCCACACCGCACACAAAGCGGCGGCCTTGTGCACATGGCGGAGATATGCCGGTTGTCCCCGCAGTTGTAGCAGCAGCCGACGAGCTCAGCCGGGACGCGGCCCCTCGGAGGCCACGAGGAGGGCAGGATATTCAACCATCTGCCCGGAGGGGAGCGCTTTGCCGCCTCGGCCGGACGGCGCCGATGCAGATCCACCGGGCGCCGCTCGTCTTTGGCCTGCCAGCCACCCGCCGGCGCATCACGCCCCACAGGAGGAGCACCGCGCATGATGGGACCATGCGCTGTGCCAATGACATCTGGGACCAGAACCATGGAGCGCAGGGGCGGCCGGGCGCGCAGCGGGTGCGGCCGACGGCGACAAGGAACCCGAGGAAGCCGCCGAAAGCGAGACCCGGGAGGCCATGGTGGACGCCATGTCCGGGGTGAACGCCGGCAGGTTTGGGTGGGCACCGGGACCGGAGTGGCCGCCGGCGCAGGCTCGGGGGAGGGGGAGGGGCTCGGGGAGTAGAGTTTCTTTGTCGTGAATCTGCTAAGGCTAGGCAAGATGGGTATGGGTTTCCCGACCCGTAGTATAAATAAATCAAACGGCAAAGTTCTCAATATACCTTTGGGGGACAGACGAGAGCGTTTGATTCTTGTCCAGTTGTCCCACGCAAAACAAGCAGCGGTGGCCGGAAGAAACAGATGCGAACTCCTCGGCTCAGAATGATCTTTACTTTTTTCTCACATTGTTTGCCAAGCCCTCTTCTCTGTCCAAAATAACCGCAACTCTTTTGCAATCGATAGAGCCATAGAGGCAACACCAAACCATGCGAAGTACTCCCTTCGTTTCAAAATAGATGACTCATACTAATTTTAGTATAAAATTGAGTCATCTATTTTGGAATATCTTTATCCCTCTTCCATTTTGTCCAAAGGCCGGGGCATTTTAAGGCATTCCTTCCTTGCCAACTTTTTCTCGTTTTCTATTTCAAAAGAGATGGCGCGTAGTGCTGTTCGTGAGACGACAAGGCAAAGTCATTCTGTTTGTGTGTGTGCATGGTGCATGATAGTAGGGACTTGGACTTCGCTTGGGTCTCTCACAAGAAGAGCCCGTAAGCGTGACGCGTGACATGCTACAGTGGTTGGCTGGAGGAGGGCTGACAAAAGATACGGGCTAGCGCAGCGGTAGTCGTTGCGTCCACGTCTCTTTTTTTGGAGGATTTCGTTGCGCCCATGTCAACAGTCTAGTTTCTCAACAACAACAAACGGCTAAGGGCATCTCCAGCCGCGCCCCCAACAGGCCCTTCCCAGGCAATTTTGTCGCGCCGGCGCCAAAAAAATGCTCCAGACGCGCCCCCAGAAGCCCGTTTTTCGCCGGCTCGGGCCAAAACTGGTGCCGGCGGACCCAGGCCGAACCCGGCGCCCTGGGGGCGCTTGGGGAGCCGGCACAAGCGAAAAAGGCGCGTGGGCCCGCCCTGGAGGCGACCCGAGGGCCTTTTCCCGTCGTTTCTTGACGCTTTTCCCTCGCATCTCTCCCGCTCGCTCGCCTTCCTCCCGCCATTCTCTCCCTTTCTCCCGCCAAACCCCCTCCCCCTCCCGCTCGCCTTCCAGTCGCCGCCATGCAGCCGAAGAAGTACGCCATGCCGCGCGCGGCGGCAACCCCGACTGGCCCTGTGGCCCAGCCGAAGCAGAGGAAGCCGAGGGCGCCGCCATCGAAGCCACCGGGCCTGTCGAATGCCGAGTGGAGGGTGGAAGTTCAGCGGCGCGAAGCAGTCACCGCCGACAGGCGGAACAGGGCCATAGCCAAGAAGGCCCGCGACAACGCGGCGCGCGCGCGGCGGCGTCTTCCTCATCGGTCGACCAGGTGGGGATGAATCCACCCGTCGTCAGCCATGCCCAGTACGCGCCCTGGGGACAGCAAGGCGCCGGATCTCCATGGGGTTCATCGTTGCCTGGCTACGCCGACGGCGACGCGCACGGTGGGTTCAACCCAAACGTGACCTTCCCTCATGGTCACCCCGCTACGCGCACGCCCTCGCCCGCCTTCGTCGGCGTGCAGTACCCTCCATACAACTACTCGCTGCCCGCCGCCTACGCGTCCACACCGACGCCCCATCTCTACCGTGGACCGCTACCCTTCTCGCACCTCGGCGACGCCGACGACACGGGAGCCGACATGGACGACATCATCGCGACAGGATTGACCGCGGCCACCGCGTCTCCCGGGTTCGCCACCCAGGACGAGGTAGTGGACCTCAGCGGCGACATGGAGGCCGAGCTCGGCTACGTCTACGGCGACGACGCGCAGGAACCCGAGGCGGAGGAGGAGGACGAGGAGGAGGAGGAGGAGGAGGAGGAGCTGGCTCCTGTTCCGACGAAGGGGCGCCAGAAGAAGAAGAAGCGGGCGGCTAGGTCAAGCGAACCGCGCATCAAGTGGACGTCCAACAAGGAGGAATGCCTCACCGAAGCATGGAAAGTCGTCTGCCTCGACCCGACCACCAGCGCGAACCAGAGCTTGGAGACGTACTGGGACCGCATCAAGGCCGAGTTCAACGAGCGGAAGCTCGTCGACCCCTACTTCAAAGGCGTCTACATGCAGCGCGGCTCCAAGGCGATGGCGAACCATTGGGGGCGTATCCAGTTGGCGTGCAACAAATGGCATGGAATTGTCGAGGAGGTCGCGGCTCGCCCGGAGAGCGGCGCCAGCGTTGAGGATCAGGTACGCACGCCGTTCGCCCGCATATCTTCGTCCCCTACGCCCGCCTCCCACCAACTGTTCGTCCCTCCGCGCAGCTGCTGTGTATGTTCGCCATGTATCGGGGCGACAACCAAGACGCCAACTTCAAGCAACTCCATGTCTACAAGCGCATTGACAAGTGCGAGAAGTGGACGGAAGTCCGACGTGCCCTCGACAAGGCCAAGGAGACATACAAGCCGGACGCGACGACTTCGGGCGCGTCAGAGGGGCGGCCGGACGGCCACAAATTGGCAAAGAAGGGGAAAAACGCCGACGCGGCAACCGAGCGAGTGCAGGAGTCCATCGAGCATTGCCTCGCCGACGCCCAGGCCCGGGCCATCCTACGCGAAGAGAAGACCGAGGCGCGGTGGTCGTGGCTAATGAAGAACAACGCCATCAAGCTCGACCTGCTCCAGACGAACGTCGCCGCGAAGAAGAGGAACACCGACATGGCTTTTCTGATGGGCGGGGCGGACATGCTCCAGAGCAACGACGAGAAGCTCAAGGCGTGGTACCTGGTGCAGTGCGGCCTCATCCTGAACGAGCTGCCGACGGCAACGCCGACGACGCCGACGACGCCCACGACCACACGGACGCCAAGCCCAAACGATGCCTCTACATCGCCGCCCAGTAGTGTCGAAGCCGCGCTGACGCAGCCCACCACCGAAGCATCTCCGACACCGCCGAGCCCGCACACGCTGACTCCGCCAACGCCTGGAGCCGACCCCGCCGAGTGAATCATTGCGCACGCGAACTTGCGGCGGCGCTCTGTTTCTTGTAACGCCAAACTACGTCCGATCGCCGGATTTGCGGCGTCTTTTGAGAGCGGGAACGACCAAGTTTAAATTTCCCGCATCCTGGGGCCGACACGTGGGGGCGTGACTGGGAGCTAGGTCGCTCCCAGGGGCCGAACTAGCGCCGGCACGCCCCCAGACTGCTCTATTTAGGCGCCCTGGGGGGCCGAACGGCTGGAGATGCCCTAAAACAACAACAACAACAACAACAAGGTGTAGTTTCACCTGGCACGACTCGGTCTTGCACGGTACTGCACGCATATGCTCGCGGTCAGTTATTAGGTTCTAAGGTTTGCTGGCAACGTCACAGAAATCGAGTGAAATTCAGCTTTAACCCCCCAATTTTGAGTTTTTAAGCTAATTGATTAGCTTAAAAACTCGAAATTCTAAAAGCTATCAAATAACCAGTTAGCTCTCCAAAAAAGAAATACAACCAGTTAGCTTAAAAACCAAAACCATATCATCCGTTCACCTGGGCGGAGAGAGTGGGAGAACACAAATAGTGACGAGTGATAGGGGACTCGTCGAGGTGATTGTTGACGGTGACCAGTATGAAAACTTCTTCATCCATAAATGAATCACCAAAGCTGCCACCCGTGGAACCAGCTCCCGGATCCGACACACTGAATCCCTAACCCTAGACACAAGCATGTGAGAGGAACGAGCGTCACACAAGTCCGGGGAGGGTGTGAACCTGTGCGGTTA
>NC_041387.1:24887304-24891472 GCF_002162155.2 Triticum dicoccoides
GGGGGGTTGCGTGGGGCAGGTCGGTGATGTTTAGGCGGGTCCAGCTGAGGGAGGCGAACATGTTTGGACATATACGTTTTGTTCACATTGTTCAAGCTTGCGAGCAAAATTGCCATTTCTTCACTCGCCGGATTGATTGAGTTCATACCAAAAGATATCAGCGGCAATGAGAATGATAGCATATGACTTCCGTCTAACTACACCGATGAGTATCTTTGCATTGGAGAAAATACCACGCTAAAATGTGTGCGATTGTTTGCTAAGCTTTTGATCCGGAATTTTGGTCCCGAGTATCTCCGAGCTCCCAATGAGGACACAAAGACGTTTATGGTGATGAATGAAGCAAGAGGATGGGCGGGCATGCCTGGAAGTGTGGATTGCATGCATTGGAGGGGAAGAACTGCCCTACGGTTTGGGCCGGGCAGTACACCCACTATTGTTCTCCAAGCCATGGCTTCACATGACCTGTGGATTTGACATTGCTTCTTTGGATGGCCAAGGTCTCTCAATGGTATAAATATATTGCATAGATCATATATTTTTGCTCAGCTAGCTAGTGGAAAACTCGGTTTGCCATTGTTGGACGTCCTGCTTGCTTCTGTGATAAGAAACTCCTCTCAAATATTATGTCTGCATGTGTAATTCTCCACAACATAATCATCGAGGATGAGAGGGGATGTAAACTTAGATATTTTAACTATGAAAACATTGGTAGGCGTGTCAAGCCTGGCAGGAATACAGATCAGATCAATGCATTTTTTATGACCTATCGGAAGATTTAGGACACACACCCAGCTTCGCAATGATCTCATTGAGTACCAGTGGCAAATGTATGAGAGATAGACTCCCATTTCCTTCATTTGACTTATTTTGTATTCATTTGTGATTTGAACAATTATTTTAATTCCGGAGAATTTGTTATCATTTTAATTATTCAGATTTATATTGGTGTTGTATTGAGATCATGATTTAATTCTTTGGAGATAGGATACTACAAACTTGGGCAGGCCGGTAGCATCCATATTGGATTTGGAGAGGTGGCCACATGGATGACATGGGCTCCCGATGGTGATCGCTCTGTGGCCGGTGTTTAGGATAGCAAAGCATATTTACTACCCCTATACAAGTAAAGAAAGTAAGCATCATCACACTATGTTTACTTGGTTTGATCAGGCTTGGGTTTGGAGTTTGACAAGTCACGAGAGAGACTATAGAGCACCCACGCGTGTGACTGAGCTGAGCTCCCACTTTTCCAAACCATGGGGCAGCAGCGGCACCACCACCGCACCGCCGCCCAGCCTTAGGGGCGCCGGCGCCTTGCTCCTCCTCCTCCTCGGAGCACCAAGCCGGCGCCGGCGTCTTCCCCTTGCTCCATCTCTTCTCCTCAAGTGGCCGAGACGCTGGCATTTCCCCCTGCGCCCTGTCCTCTGCTCGCGTGGGGCGCCAACACAAGACGCCGGCGTCTTCTTCCTCCTCCGCCTCGCCCCGCCTAAGAAGGAAGGAGTCACGCGCCTCTCTCCATCATCATGTCGTCGTCGTCATCTCTCTCCCTCGTCGCGGGATGCCTCTTGCTCCTCCTGGCCGCATCGACCATTCCGCCATGCGTATGCGTCAACAACGACGACAACATGCACACCATCGCCACGCCCCTCGGCGCCGACCAAGCTCTGGGATTGGGGAATGATTCCTCCCCGTGCATCGACAGCTGGAATGATTCCTCCAAGCAAATTTTGTGTGTCGGCGAGTCAAAATAAATATAGTTATTCATACTAACTTATATATGTTTTTTGCACTAATTTTGTTTTCTAAATTCATGATCATATTGAATATATTATGTAACTAAAATTGTATTTTGTAATAAAAGTTACATTATTGCTTCTTTTCAATACATTGCACATTGGATTTTTATAAGACCAAATCATATTAAATGTGAGAAAATAAGGAAGAAAGAAATTGCATGCCTCTCAACTTAATTTGCCACACTTGCATACGTGTTGTTTCTAAATTCATTGTGCCTTAAAAATATATTTAAACCATATCCTATGAGAAAATAAAAGTTCAAATTCCTCCTCGGTTTATTCTGTTAAACTTTGGATGAATATAGTTTACATGACTTTGTGTTCATCCTTAAATAACTTAGTATAGATATTTAAATTGTTTGGTATAAGAAATATCTTGACAACAGTCTATGGCTTATAGAATAAAAAATAGGATAAAAAGTCTAAAGCATATTTATCATGTTTATGAAGAACACGTCACTGGATCATTTGCATGTTGCATAATCTTTTTCCTGGTCAAATGTGTCTTGCATATTACAACAGGTTCGACAAATCTATTGATGGCACGTGGTAATTAAATAGCATCGTTGTAGCTAAGATAACCTTTAGTACAATATGTAGGGCACTCACTTGAAGGTATACTAGTGGTCTAACTAGACTAGCCATCGCCACTCAGTTTATTTGTTTCTATGTGGTGCAGTCGAGCAACCCCTTCTCCATGTCAGGGTATAGTTGGTGTTTGATCATTGTGGTACTAACTCCTATGGCAACACCTCTGTCCCAACGGTGATGATTGGGGAGAAGTAATTATGCATCCCTCCTTAGTTTATCAAAATATAAGTAAAACTACAATAAAGTGAAACTATGATAGCCCATATCTTTAATCAAATAGGGAGTTATACAATGATGTCAAAGAACATTAGTTTCATAATTTTGTTAAATCTATCATGTTGTGGTGGTAAGTATGAACGGCAAATCATTGACTTGGCACATGTTTATACATGTTTGATAAATTTTAGTTCAGCCGTGGTTGTATTGAAGTTTGTAGGTTATCACCATGTTTATGTTTTCTCAATGTTACTACTAAAAATGCATGATTGTGGTTTCTATGATCACTAGAGTGGTTGCTCCCAGTCTTTTGCAGGCATTTTCCTGTACTAAGAAAAAATACTGCTTGTGCATCAAAAATCCTTGGACCAAAGTTTATGTCATAAAGTGTCCACTGTACCTACCAAGTCATGGCTGAGTAAGGTCATCCCAAGTAAATTGTCATTGGCACAAAACTTTAAAATCACAAATTGTTTTCATGACCAACATTTTATTGTGTTGTAATGCATTTGAAGTCTATGAACCCATGATTGTGGTAAAGTGGAGCATAAATGAAGTCTAAGGCCCACCAAAAAGATGGAGAATGCCTGCCAAATAAAAAAAATGAGAAAAGGTCATCTCCTTTGCCAAAAAAATAAGCTCAATAAAAGAAAGAGGGGAAACCTCTCAAACTATCATGCGGGGCGATAGAAGACAAATGTATTACATCACATTAAGGAACCGCTTGGCATTGCATGAAACATTTTAGTCCCATTCCTCCGAGGGAGAGGCACGGCTACCTGCTTATAAGGAAACTATCACTGCTTTCCAAATACTAGAACCACATGAAGAGTAGTGATACAAGCGCGCGCGCACACACATATGTTGCGTGCGCTCGCGTGTACATTCGCGACTAGACATAGGACACTTGGCGCGGCAGCGGTCAATTTGGTGTTACTAACTAGTTTTTTTGTTACACTTGCCAGTACATGGTGCAATGATCACCAATTTTTCTTAACCTTTTGAGTGCTACAATATGGCGGGCTGTGAGGACGGTGGACAATGTACGACTGCCGCTTCAGATCGTGCTCATTGCGGAACCAGGTGTCCTGTAGAGGTGAATCTAGGGCATATCCATGGTCGTTGACGAGGTCAGCCGGAAGACGGGCGTGACAGTGTTGGATCTCCTCGCGGCGAGCGTGACCGCTCACTGGGACTGGGGGCACATGAACGCTGTCAGCCGATATGTAGGTTTTCACTATGAACAACAGCTCGCAGCTTGAGGGGTGGGATCTCCCAAATAATCCTCCCTTGATTGGCAACCTCCGAGATTACACTGCCAACAATGCTAGCGTCATCGGACACTCTTGAGATTCCTTGGCTACTCCGGCATGTTCACTGCACTCGACACTCTCTCCTTGGCAAACAATCGGCTCACCGGCGAGGTTTCGATGATGTTCTCAAGCCGAACCCTCACTCACTTGGATCTGAGTGATAACTTCCTCTTGGGGCCGTTGGACTTCACCGTGAAACTTCCGAAATGTATTGTTTCCACATCGAAGACCTGCAAAAAATATTCCTTC
>NC_041387.1:24891700-24895612 GCF_002162155.2 Triticum dicoccoides
GACCCCCTGGTGTTCACATTGCCAACAATGCTAGCGTCATCGAAACGCTCTCGCGTTTCCTCGGCTACTGCGACACGTTCACTGTCCTCGGTACTCTCTACTTGGGGGACAACCTGCACACCTGCAAGGTTCTGGAGATGCTCTCAAGCTGAACCTTCACTCGCTTGGATCTGAGCGGTAACTTCCTCTCTGGACCGTTGGACTTCGTCACAAAACTTTCGGAATTCCAAGAACTTTGACTCGACCGAAACGGCTTCACCGGGTCATTACCCAACTTCAGCGGCCTATGGAGTCTCCGGGTGGTTATTCTATTTGATCAAAGGTTTGTTCTATTCTAGCATTCAAACTTCGAAAATATTCTTTTATCATCTACCTACTCGAGGATGAGCCGTGATTAAGCTTAGGGATGCTGATACGTCTCAAACATATATGTAATTTTTGAAGTATTCATGTGATATTTATAGAAGTTGTATATAATTTACCATGTTGTTTACACAAAAGATACTGGGGTATGTTTGAAACTTTTTTCTCACCAGGTGAAAAAGTCACCACAGTGTTTCAACGTAAGTTTTAAGGTTTGTGGTGTGTAAATTATCATGCAAACATAGAAATTAAGGTGGGCTTCTCTTGGGTCAAAGTTAGCATGATGCTTGTACGTAAGTTATCAGGTATGTGATGCATAAAATTACCATACTGTTACAAGTAAGATACCGGGGTATTTTTGAAAAACCCCCCTCTGGGGTGAAAGTTACCATGGTGTTCGAACATAAGTTACCTAGTCTATGGTGCGTATTACCTTGTTATTCACACCGAAGTTACCAATGGTGTGTGTTTCCATAAAAAATCCCTGGTCAAAAGATACCACAATGTATTATATGTAACCTATAAGGTATGTGGTGTGCATATTACCATACAATTCAGAAATAAGTTACCGCGGTATGGTTTCAACAACACCCCCAAGTCAAAGTAACCACAGTGACTGTACATAAGTTATCAGGTACGTGATGCATAAATTACCACGCAGAAAATACCGAGGGTATATTTGAACAAATTCTTTGGGGTCAAAGTCACCATGGTTTGTCGTGATGATCCGATTCAAAATCCGTTTTGTAGCTCAAATCGCCCGCCTGATTCAAAATCCACTTTCACCATTAAATCTATCGTGACAAGTCCTTTGGAAACAGATCCTGTATTGGTATGTTTCAATAATTTTTGGGGTCAAAAGTTACCTTGTATGGCTATGTAAATTACCACACTTATTGTATGTAAGTTACCACACTTATTGTATCGAAATTACCACGGTGTTTGTGAATAAGTTATCATATATATGGTTTTTATATTATCATGTCATTTACACATAGTTACCAGGGGATATTTTTTTCAACATTTTTTCCACATGGTCAATATTTCCGCGATGCTTGTCCATAAGTTATCAAGCCTGAGGTTCATATATTACTATGATATTTACACAAAAGTTACCCAAGAATGTTTTTCAACAACTTTTCCCCCTAGTCAAAAGATTAGCATGTTTTGACGTAAGTTACAAGGTTTTGTTGGAAATATGCCCTAGAGGCAATAATATTTGTATTATTATATTTTCATATTCATAGTTAAGAGTTTATATTCTACGATATAACTGCTATGATCCTGGAATATGCGATTCAGTGGAAAATCATATGCACGTGTGGAATGCTAAACGGTAAATAAAAGGTTCGTAGTCTCGCCTCTAAGACTAATTCAAGTGTTGTTGGTGATCATGTTTTCCGGATCTTAGGATATTGTTAAGTATAACGATAGTCCTAAAACAACATTGAGATTATGATGTTGGAAGAACGACCATATTGAATCGGTCAAATCTTGTTTGTTATGAATTGAGTTAATATCATCTGTATTCAGTTGTGAAAACATGGAGTGTCAACGTGTGATATTTCTCCTTAGACCATGAGAGTATCGTGGTCACTTCTTACCATACGGTGGGCTTTGAGGTTGCACAAACATCACCTGTAACACGGTGATCATAACCATACCTTACAGGTTCATCGAAAAGTTTGACAAGTGGCCAGATAGCTCGAGAGTGGGATTTGCTCCTCTGACAATGGAGAGATATTCTTAGGGCCCTCTGGTGTGACAACATCAATCATCATCTGGCCTTACTCAAGTGACTGTGTCACGGGGATGCCAGAACACAATAACCAGAAAGAAGAACAAAATCGATAAAGAGGATTTCATTATAGTGAGCATGGTGATGACTCAGGAGGATACCTATACATCCCGGGTTTTGTAAAGTATCGTGAAGCAAAGGTAACATCACATGATAACCAAAGGTTCACTCGAATATCATGCTTGTGCTCATAGGGATTGATACGGACGTCCATGGTCCCACTATCGGTCATTGAACAAACGGTTTTGTTCATGTCTGTGAGTTATCAAACCTAGGGGGTCACAAGTTTAAGGCAACCAAATCTGCCGAGTGTTAGTAGGATGGAAGTGATGAGAATATATTTGTGGAATTGTTTCATTAATATTCAGAATAGTTCTGAGAGAATTCGGAAGCGTTTCGGGGTCACCGGAAGGGTTTCAGTGAATATCGGGTAATACTAGGTATTGTCGATATATTATATATAGGTGTAAAAGGTTTCCGAAGATATTTAAAAATATATAAAATGGTCTAGAACTATTTAGAATATTTTATATTTAATTTAAATATCGATGGGCCTTAAAAGGCCAAGAGGTGGAAGCCAACTTGGGCCAGAAGGCCCAAGTGGAGGAGGCGCCCCTGTTGGGGGAGGGGGGAGGGCGAATCCTACTAGGCGAGGAGTCCAACTCCTCCCCCCTTTGGATGGCGTCCCAAGGAGGCTTTACCTCCTTGGCGGCAGCCCTCCTCTCCCCCTCTAAGCTATATATACTTGAGGTATTGGCCACAATTGAACCCACAAATTTTGCAGCCTCCTTCAGTTCTTGTAGTTCATGTTTTAGTTGGTCCTAGTTGACTAATTAGAGTGTGTCTAATCCTCTTGTCCTCAAAATTAGAGGTCCAGTGTGGTTTTAATCTCCTCCCTCTAATTCTCCAGCGATGATTAGCTCTGGACGGCGAAGTGCTACCGGATCGTGAAAGTTGTATGCTTGCAACCAAGTAGAGAGGCCGTGCTTTCGGTCTTCGATTTGAGGGATCGTTCATCGATGGGTCAAGGGACTCCAAGTACGATCTATGCCGACACGTTCTGCTTCTACTGCACCTTGGTGACGGTAACGATTGTAATCTCAACCCGTTATGCACCTTCATATTGATCTTGGGTGACCGTAGATGCGAAATTCTTTGTTTTCTACTACGTTTTCCAACAGGTTTGCGGTGTGTATATCACCTTACTATTTACATGGAAATTATTGGTGGTATATTTTCAACAGTTTTTTCCTAGGTCAAAAAGTTACCATGGTGTTTGTATGTAAGTTATCATGTATGCGGTGATTAAAATACCATGCTATTTACACAAAAGTTATCGTGGTATATTTTAACAACTTTTCACCAGATCAAAGTTACCATGGTGCTTCTATGCAAATTATCAGATCTGCGATGTGTTGATTATCATTGTATTTATGCAGAAATTACCAGGTATGTTTCAACAACCCTTTATCCCCTGGTCAAAAATTACCACGACATTTGTACGTAAGTTATCGGGTCTACAATGAGTAAATTATCAACTTAGACAACTGGTAAACTATAGCCATGTTGGTCAAGTTGGTTTATCACATAAAACTGTAGCCTAGTAGACCATGACCGCTCATTCTGTTGTGGATCATTGATATTCACCTCTTTCTCAGGGATCCTATGACAAGTCTTCTCCTCATCCACTATCTCAGAAAAGAAATTAATTCAGTGACCGTACCGGTCATGCTCTCATTTCACAAGCTCCC
>NC_041387.1:24895969-24904971 GCF_002162155.2 Triticum dicoccoides
TAATCACGTGAAAAAACATATGTGTATCTTTGTCTGAAATTACGGGAACAAAATCAGGCGTGTATCTTTCTCCTTAATTGAGATGAGAATTGAAATGTCCTTAAATCACGGAAAACAATCAAGTGTGATTGATTCGGGTTAAATGAGAATTGAAATTGTCCTCAAATCATTGGAAAAACTAGACGTGATTTGGCAAGGCGGAGAATGAGGGCGGGATCGAAGCATGTCCATACGATCATTATCATACACTTCCTTTTTTTATACACGTACATACACTCATCTATATGAACGCACACACACACCCTATCTCTATGAGCACCTTCGCAAGACTGAGCCGACATATCATCTTGAAATTTATGAAGTCATCGTAGGCACCTCGTCGTCGACGGAAACGTCTCCTCCCACTGAATGCGCATCGCCGGAAATCCTGAAATAAATCCAGGAATAAATGCGAGCACCAGAACTTGAACCCTGGTGGGCTGGGGATACCACAGTCTCTCTAACCATCCAATCACAGGTTGGTTCGCTTATCATACGCTTCCTGATGCGTTCATATCTGCAAAAAAATGTGGTTCACCAGTTAAGTTTCAAGTTAATAAAAAATATTATGTGATTTTGTTTTTATCTCCTTTTTGCATGAAGTTGTTCAACTGACCACAGATTTGATTCCGTTTGTGTGAGATAGTACCTAATTTAGACAACCTTGGAGTTGATTTTTTGCATGGAGCAAGTGCTGCTGATGTGGTGACCCGTAGAGTTTGTTTTTCATAATCATGCTAGTGGTATATTTGTGCCTACTATTAGGAATAATTCATTGTTCTATCATTTATTGGACTCTGATAGATGGTATCTCAGGTGCAGACTGCTCTTTGTTATTTTTGACTAAATCAAGGTTTGTTTCCTTTGCTAATTTTAAAATTTTCTACATATTACCCCTGGAATAATTTGTACCCACAGTTTATTCTGCAAGTGTTTTGTCCCATTTTTTAGATTCTATGTGCAAAATTAATAACTGAAAGTAGATGTTCGTGTTGCCAAGCCCGGACTACATTTACATGGAGTACATGTTGAGTTCCCATGTCTTACCAATCATCCCCTTTACAAGATTTAGGATTTAATGTGCTTAAGCAAGCTTGACTGAAGTGCGGTGTATTAAGTATTAACACTGCTTGATCTATCTTCTTAAGCTATTGAGATGTAAATCCCATTTTTGACAAGTAGTTTAGTACTCCCTCCGTCCCAAAATTCTTGTCTTAGATTTGTCTAGATACGGATGTATCTAATACTAAAACGTGACTTGATACATCCATATTTAGACAAATCTAAGACAAGAATTTTGGGATGGAGGGAGTACAAAGGTGAAGATGAAACTGTTTGCTCGATAATGAGGGCCATGTAGTTCTCTGCATTACTTAGCACAATGAAGCTTTTTTGTTTGGAGCTAGGATTGCCTTTAAAGTGCTTTGACCAAATTGCAAGCATAGTGCGGTGATTGGAGCTAAAATTGTACTCCCTCCGATCCATAATAAGTGTTGACACTTACGTATTATGTATCGGAGGGAATATGTTATTGTTCAGATTTCATAGTGGACAATTTGCTTTACTTACCAGTGCCATGGTGCCATGATCAGCAAATTTTTCTTAACCTTTTTAGTGCTACAACGTAGCAGCTTGGGTCTGGCATTGAATTGAAGATAAAGAGAAAACAAATGGTAACCATGACATTTCTTGTAGGCAACGACCCTGATCTGCATGGCAGTATTTCAATGTGTAGTTGTTTGAGGAAGGTGATATGTTAGATAAGTATGCTTCATGACTTTAATCGAAGTTGTAATTTTTAGGTGAACGAGTTACTCATGATTTCCACATCTGCACCTAATACTATTTCTAATTGTCCAGTCTTGCCGCTCAAATTATGGTCACCCCGGCAGCAATAAAATCCATATCATGACATTTGGGGTCTGATTTTTGTCGTGTGCTTGATGCATCATCAGGATCAAAGTTGTGCTCATATGGGACATCAATTAACTCAAAATTTTGTTTAAAGTCGATCTATTTGTTTACTACCTGCAAAAAAAAATCATCTTTTTTGTTTACTTGCTGGTGGAGTCAGATCCAAATATCTACATTCTGCATAATAGAATTCAGCTTAACTGTCACATCTATGCCGCCGTTGACATTGGGATTTGTCATGGTATTAGTGCACCACCCAGATTCTCAGTTAACCACTGCTTGTGATAGTTTTTCTGTTTACGTATAAAAATTAAAGCTTAGAACTAGTATCTCAAAAACATGTCTCCTATATATATTTGGACTCTTCTAAGTTGTTCATTTCTTTTCTCAGATGATTGTACCATTTGTGTTTCTTTGTAAATAGTTCAAATATTTGTTGTTGACCTGAGCGGGCATGGCAAAGCACACCTTCATGTCCTAGTGAGACGAGATGGACAATGCCTGACTTTGGGGTCGCCAACGACAGGGCACATCTTCCTCCACTCGCGCACCTGTTCGGCTCGCTAACGATAGGTCGACAGCCAACTGGCGGGTGCTGGGTACGACATTCTAGGGTGGACTGTTGTGTCGTGCCGACCCGTGTGCCAAGCCTCATGGCCCAGACACGGCCCCTGACGTGCCGCGTGCCATGCACGGCCCATTTACCCCTTCGGTGCCAATTACACGCCGCGTTGCGATGGGGGAAACACGAACCAACTTCATTTTGCTCAAAAACAAAAACCTCATGTGTCGTTGACAGCTCAGCTTACAGACACAACGCCAACCACCTCATCGGTGAATCAGGACCAGGGCACATCTCCTCCACTTGCGCCTGTTCGGCTCGCCAACGACCGGGTGCCTGAGCCGCTGGCGGGTGCGGAGTACGACTCGTCCTAGGGTGGACTAACTAAACGAAACGACGTAATAGTAGTGTAGATATACAACCAACCATTGCGACGGATGACGACCAGGAAACTCCCATGCAATCATATAAATTTCAACATGCGTGAAAACACGAATTATGTACCTACGAATAGACACTAGGAAACATGCCCGTGCGTTGCAACGGGAGAAAAAAATAATCCCTCATACACACCAAGCAACATCAGCATATCCCTTGAAAATTCTCATGATGCACACGATAAACAATAATATAACTGGTGTTGCACAAAAACATATAGGTGGGATAATTTTTGAAGTATACTCAAGGTGTTTCCAATTTATTAGACAACAAAAATATGTACCTAATTGCAGTCATCTCTTTACGCCTTTGTTATCGTTCCTCCTCGGTCATGCCAAGCAAATGTTGCATTAGGATGAAAATAGCAAAGTACATTTTAGTACCGAATCATAGCATATGCATAGGAGCGTTATCTTTGTTTTGCTGATATATGTGTTTGCAACCGTAATTCAAGTCAAGACTTAATTTGGTTGCAAACTATTAGATGGCTCCACTGCAAACAATCAATTTATAAGGACATGCATACGAAATGTTCAGGGTTGCATATCAACAGCGATATTTTTTTAAAGAATACGAACACAGTTTCAAACTATATAGTAATCAACCTTATGCCACCGATTTACACCAAGCTCGTATCAGTTGTTTAGTGTACATCATCATATAGGGGTTGGTTATTTTGCACTTTCTGAAAATAGAGAGGGTGATTTTATGTATCTGTTGTCATCTTTAGCATATGGTAGCTGGTAGGAATCAACATCCCCTATGGTGTAAATAATAGGTTTTGTGAGAGCATGAAACTATGATGCATACTAAACACAATTTTAGAAACTACGATGCATTTTTGAAATCTACACATTTTTTTAAGAAATTTTCATATATAACGAGTTAGATTTGGATGTACGGTTTGAAAGGTATGAATATATTATAAATGCTTGAATCTCAAAAAAAAAGTTAAACAAAGAGAGAAGATGGGTGGAACAAGATTCGAACTTGGGTCTCATAGTTGAAAGATTTAGGCTCCAACCAGGCAGTCACATATGTATAATCATATTGTGTGAGGGGATGACTTCTTATTAATGAGCGGTGTAGCCAAAGAAAAGAAAGAAAAAAGAAGGAAAAAAGGGCAGTGGGAGGGGGTCGAACCTTGGTCTCCCGAGTAAAAACCATTGTCTCCAGCCAGCAAGATAGGTACATTACATGTTATTACAAAAGGGTGTCACTACTTATCAACCAAAGCCGAGGAGGATGCAGAACTTATGGGTGGCATAGTGGGTAATTTGTGGCAACTTCGAGGGTAATTTTAATGACGTACGGCAGAAACCCAATTTGCTTTATTATTATATATATATATATATATTATTAGGTAAAGATAAAGATAAAGATAAAGAAGAGTTATTCGCAAAAAAAAAAGAATAGACAAGAGTTATGGAATTATGGAAATGTACCTACGAATAGGCAAGAGTTATTCGCAAAAAAAAAAGAATAGACAAGAGTTATGGAATTATGGAAATGTACCTACGAATAGGCAAGAGTTATTCGCAAAAAAATAGACAAGAGTTATGGAATTATGGAATTTGCGAAGATATGGTATGCACTATGTAGAGTTGATAGAATTTCCGTGATCCACGGTGCATGCCATACCTGTCACCAAGGGCACGTACGCACCCCTGGCGTACTATAACTACGGCACACCTCGTGTGGTCTATCGGTGATCAGATCCTAGTTTTGAGACCTCGAATCATCAGGGCAATGGCGTACCAGCAGATGTGGACGGTGCGAGTGCTCGTCATGGCCATCGTCCTCATCGGCGTCCCATGGGGCGCCGTGTGCGTGCCCGCGGGCCGCGGTGACGCTGAGGCCATGCAAGCCATCGCCAAGTCCATCGGGTGGGCCGTCCCCTCATCCGACCCGTGCGACGGCACCTGGACGGGCGTGAGCTGCAACGAGATTGGCCGCGTCATCTCCATCGTCGTCACCCACGCCGGCCTCCACGGCGTTCTCAACGGTTCCGATGTAGGCAAGCTCACGTTCCTGTCCGACCTCGACCTCAGCTTCAACGGCCTCATCGGCCACCTCCCGCTCCTGCCGACGCCTCACCAGCACCTCCGCAGCATTGATCTCAGCTCCAACTCCTTGACAAGAATCCCCGACGGCTTCTTCGCCGCCCTGCCTGCCCTCGAGGCCATCGCGCTCGACGACAACGACATGCTAGTATTGTGGGATCAGCGGGACCTTGTCACCTGCTCCGCCCTACGCAGCTTCTCCGCCAACAACGCCTCCATATACGACAACTTCCCCAATTTCTTCGGCGACGTCACCTTGTTCCCCGCCCTCGAGAGGCTGTCCCTCGCGAGGAACAGGATGTTTGGGGCCGTCGGCACTGGTTTCGGCGCTAACAGCAATATCAAGTATCTAGATGTCGGTGGCCAGCGGAACGACCGAGATAAGATCACCGGCCGCCTCGACCTGTTCATCCCCGACATGGTCAACCTTGTGGAGGCTCACTTGGATCACAGCGGCTTCTTCGGGCCCCTGCCAGACGTTACCAAGCTTGTCAGCCTCCGCGTCTTCGATGCATCCTACAACGACCTCTGTGGACACCCCAAGTTCGCCCCCGGGACGGCGGTCACTCTTGATGGAAATCCCAATGTCGGATTTGCATGCTAGCTCGTAGTAATTAATTAATGTTTCATCATAGCAGGCATGCACGCATGCATGTACACTCACACGTACGGGCCGGTTATTATCAATAACGTATACACTCTTGTGTATTTACATAATCCGTGTTTTCACCGCAGGTTTAAATTTATTACTCGCAAAATGTCTTGCATTATGGGACGGAGGGTTGGATGTATATCTACGCTACTATTATGTCGTTTCGTTTCGTATCGGTAGTCCACCCTAGGACGTCGTCCTCCAGCACCCGCCGACGGCTCACCAACAGCGGCAGCCGGTCGTTGGCGAGCCGAACAGGCGTGACTGCTCTTGATTCACCGATGAGGTGGTTGGCGTCGTGTCGGTAAGCTGAGTTGTCAAGGACACACGAGGTTTTTATTTTAACAAAATGAAGTTGGTTCGTGTTTCCCCCATCGCAACGAGCACCAATTTTGTTTGAGCGGTCGGTGCAAAGCAAACCTGGCCATTTGGGCCGGGCCGGCCTCTTACCATGCCAGCATGGCACGGCGTGAAATTGGCACCAAAGGGGTAAATGGGATGTGCCTGGCATGGAAGGGGTAAATTGGCCGTGCCTGGCACGCGACACGCCAGGGGCCATGTCTGGGCCATGAGGTTGGGCACGCCGGTCGGCACGACACAACCTTTTATATTTATTACATTCTTTCATTTTGTTAGTCCACCCTACGACGTCGTACCTAGCACCCGCCAGCTGCCTGTCGTTGGCGAGCCGAATAGGTGCGAGAGTGGAGGAAGATGTGCCTGGTTGGTGTCGTGTCGAGCATTGCTTCTTTCACTCGGATCATCTAGCATCGGACTTGGTAAGTTGAGCCGTCAATGACACATGAAGTTGGTTCGTGTTTCCCACCATCACAACGAGCACCAATTTTTGTCTGGGCAGTCGGTGCAACGCAAACCTAACCATTTGGGTCGTGCAAACCGGGCCGGCCTGTTACCACGCTAGCATGGCGCGATGTGAAATTGGCACGACATGGGCTAAAAGCCTGGCACATGGCACGCCAGGGGCGTGTCTAGGCCATGAGGCTGAGCACACAGGTCGGCACGGCACAACATGTTTATATTTATTTACATCATTTCGTTTCGCTAATCCACCCTAGGACGTCGTACCCCGCACCCGCCAGTGGCTCACCAACAACGGCGTCCTATCATTGGTGAGCCGAACTGGTGCACGAGTGGAGGAAGATGTGCCCTGGACTTGATTCACCGAGTGGAGGAAGATATGCCCTGTCGTTGGCGACAGGGCAATTTCAGGCATTATCCATCTCATCTCACTATAGCATGAAGGTGTGCTTTGCCGCGCCTGCCCAGATCAACAACAAATAATTGAACTATTTACAAAGAAACACAAATGGTACAATCATCTGAGAAAAAATGAACAACTTAGAAGAGTCCAAATATATATGGGAGACATGTTTTTGAGATAGTAGTTCTAAGCTTCAATTTATTTATACCTAAACAGAAAAACTTTGACAAGCAGTGAGTGGTGCACTAATACCATGACAAATCCCAATCTCAACGGCCGCATATAGACGTGACAGTTAAGCTGAATTCTATTATGCAGAATGTAGACATTTGGATCTGACTCCACGAGCAAGTAAACAAAATAGAACTTTTTGCGGGTAGTAAACAAAATAGATCGACTTTAAACAAAATTTTGAGTTTGGCCGACCTCACACAGAACCATAAGAGTCTTGAGAGTGTCATGAGACGAAGTTCTATGATCTTCATGTCAAGGTTACAGAGATGCAGAGCACCATAGAGAGTCTAAAGAAAAAGGTGGATGAAGCCAATACACAGTCCAGTGATGATGATGAGCACCATGGCACATGTCTTCGCACGACCACACAGTTCCAGACTATGCCTAGATCAGCAGCAGTACCAGTCATTTCCAGAGCTACAGTCTCAGCTCCAGCTGTTGCATCTACGGTTGCTCCTTCAGTGCCTCCTGTTGTCTCCACACCTCCAGCTCAACAGACATCAACAGAGATGTTTGCTGACACTCTTTTCTCCACTTCAACGTCTACGCACACCGGCGCTGCATGTCAGAGGACTTCATCACAGGGAGCTGCCGGAAATCGAGGCTAGAGCGACGATTAGCTCTATACTCCTTCAAACATTTTGGTACTTGCCGCCAAAGGGGGAGAACTAGTATAGATCATTAGGCTTCAAGAGAGAGTGCTTTGTTTTTTCTCATTTGGTTTCTTGGATTTCGTGCTACTTTGAGATACTTTTGTTTGATGCATGTATGAGACTACGTTGCTTTGGCCTTGATCATACCACACTTTGATGTTATGCTTGCTTAAGTATCTATTCATATGCTCTTTGTATGATCATTCACTTGTTTGGTTGGTGATGAGTGCTTATTACATTGCAATCATATCGTTTTGAGCGCTCCACTAAGATGTATGTGGCATGAAAGAGTAACCCATGATCCTAATCGGTTGTGCATTTGCATTCAAACGCAATTTTTTTTATAATGCACAAATTTAGGAGGAGCTCTTGCTAATCACATACTTGTCAAAGCGATGATGTATTTCACTGATTATACCATTTGTCAAAGCTTTGATCTATATGTTGTTATCAATTAATAAAAAGGGGAAATTGAAAGTGCAGCTAATCCTCGGATGGTTTTGGTAATAATAAAAACATATAAGTCATTGATCTAATGCTCATCGATAATAGATTTCAGAGAAGATCAATGATTGTCATGGCAAGGACTAGTGATTGTGGACCCCTAAAAACGCCAAGGACAAGGATTGGCAGCTCCAAGACTCTACATTTTTGGTTAAGTGATCCAAGATCACATTGAATTCATAGAAAAGCCAATACTATTAAAAGGGGATGAGGTTTTGATCATGACTCAATTGCTCAAGTGCTTAGTGATATTGCTCCAAAAATCCTCAACCACTTCTCCACATCACATCTATCCAAAACCCTAAAGTCCATCTCAGTCCCACAGCATCATGCATCATCATGATTTTAGAAAAACATTTAGTGCACAAAATATATAAGTTAGTATGAATAACTATATTTATTTTGACTCCCCGGCACACAACATTTGCTTGGATGAAGGATATACTTATTGCCACAGGGAAGTTGCATTAAAGTCTTTGCTCCTTCTCATGGCCCTGTCATCAACAGAAGAAGCGGAGCTTTGGAAGTGGCCACCTCTACGAATCACAAATATTAGGTGTGCTTTGTTCTTTCACGGAAGCACAATCACAGGAGCCCATGCCAAGAACGTATCTACTTCAGGAAGGGAAACCGGGAGTGTCTCATCAGTTAATCACTTCATCTAGATAATTTGCCATACACATTTTTTCATATATTGGAAGATCTGAGGGGGGGCAAACAT
>NC_041387.1:24905219-24905850 GCF_002162155.2 Triticum dicoccoides
ATGCCCCCCTGGTGTTCACATAGCTCACGACGCCAAGGAATCCAATGGTCTCACTTGTTGTCAAGCAATAACCTCGTCAACCGTACAAAAGTAATCCCATGCATGATGCCAAGCAATGAAGTCATCTATGCCCCCGATGTTGGCCCGGTGGAACGATGATGAATAATGACAAAGCGAAGCTCCACCAAGGAATTACAAATTTAGGCCTCCATGAAGATCGGCCTCTATTTGGCATTTTCGTTAGTGAATGCCCAACATATTGTACTTAGTGTTATCTTACCGCTCAGATCCAAGCGAGTGAGGGTTCGGCTTGAGAACATCGCCAAAACCTCACCGGTGAGCAGGTTGTCCGCCAAGTAGAGAGTGTCGAGAACGGTGAACGTGTCAGAATACCCGAGGAAACGCGAGAGCGTCCCGGTGATGCTAGCATTATTGGCGATGTAGACTCGGAGGTTGGCGATCCAGCGATGATTATTTGGCAGATCTCAACCCCCTTGAGCTGCGTGTTGTTGCTGATGTTGAAGAACTACAACATGGTCCAAATAGGCAAGCAATACATGCCCAAAAATCTTCATATATAACAAGGATGGACCCGTGATTTGCAAATAACCCAAAAAATTCTACAGAATAT
>NC_041387.1:24905860-24907315 GCF_002162155.2 Triticum dicoccoides
AATCAACCGTCGCCGCACCAAACGTCCTAAGAGTCAGGAATATACACGCGGGAGCACGCGCCATGTGTATGTTCTCTTGTATGAAGAGTCTTCGTGTGGTCCTAGTATTTAGAAAACAATGGAAGGCCTCCCTTATAAGTTGGTTATGATGCCCCTCTCCTAGAGGTATGGGACTAAAATGTTCCATGCAATGCCTAGCCTTCCACCCTATATCAACCAGCCAACCAGCCAAAAGGAACTTAAAAGATATTTTCACGACGGCAACAAGTAGTACGAGAGTTTTTCTCGTAACCAGCCTAAGTAGTACGAGAGCTTTAATTTGATTGCTCGATGACCTGATTACTACTAACCTTCGTTCCTAAATACAGAGATTCCAATGAGGGAAAATATATTTACATACATCCATATGTACTTTTTATTGGAATCTCTAAAAAAACTTATATTCAAAAACTGAGGGAGTATGTTCTTACAAGACAACCACACCACTATTTTACACACAATCATTTGGTGAAGATGGCAAAATTACAAGCAGAAAAATAGGCAAGGCAGCAGTGGCGCGGCGACGCAATTGCCATGGACTCATGCAGACACAAGTTAAATTCACAGCCAACGGCTCGAAAGACATCTCACTTTTGAGACGCATCATCACGACAGACAATATGAGAAGAAAAAATAAACTACACGTTGATTGGAGGACTCATTACTATGATCATCACCAAACATACCACATTTATCCAAATGTCAGCAACAAGATAAAAATGGGAAAACATTCCCCTCCCCTTTCAGTACGGCAAACAAGACTTGTGCAGTCTCAGTTTCCCCGAGTGTCATTTTTCGCCTTTCCCCTTGCCATGATCTCCTGTAATTCATATTCAAAGAACCGAGTCATGTCTCTATAACGAGCACAACACAAGACAGAGATGCGGGTGCATGCTGACAGAAAATACGTGAAGAAAGGTCCATAGTTCTAAAGAATGTAAACATATATTTTCATGGTAGATGAACACTATGCACAAACATATACTTGGTAACCGAAGCAACTCCAGAATAGCTTAAGCAATGCCACCTACAATATTGCATGCCTAGGTAAAAACGACTATGGGTCCGTTTGGGTTCTGCTCCTGATAGCCCTGCCAATCACCTACAATCTCTAAATTTTGAAGTAGGATTCTGATGGGCGAGCCAAAAAATCAGACCATCCAAATAGACGCCCTCGCTGCCGTGGACGCCAAACATTTGAGCGGGTGGGTCAGGGGGGGGATCCAAACAGCTCCTATAAATCAAATACCGTCTAGTTCACAGTAGCAACTAGACAAAACAGCAAGTTCAGGTACCACTGTATTCTTCATCAAACTCCTAGACATCAGGAGGTAAAACTCGGGTGCATCTGGTACCACAGCTCGTTTTGGACCTACAGTGAGTTTGTGGGTACGCTTTTTCACAAGAGGTCTGCTT
>NC_041387.1:24907660-24926910 GCF_002162155.2 Triticum dicoccoides
AACGTGTCCCGCGCCGTATGCGGCGTGCGCATACACGTAGAGCCGAGCGCACGGCTCGAGCCGATACGGTCGACTCGCATCTACACCGCACCCCTCGCGCGAAAATAACGACCCACAACCTAGCCGCGATCACGCGGCCCATTCCAACGTCGCCCTTCCCCGCCGATCGGCGACCATCGCAGTTTTCTCATGACCTAGCCGCGATCACGCGGCCCATTCCAACGTCGCCCCGTTCGGCCGATCGCCGCCCTTCCCCGCAGATCGCCGACCATCTCAGTTATCTCCCCGTCTTCATCCGGGATCTGGCCGCCGTGGACGTTGTTGGAGTCGCCGCCGTACGCGATCTGGCCTCCGTGCAGGTCGTCGCGGTGACGTGGCCTACGCGGACGCCGTCGCCGTCCGCAACAGCGTGATCAACCTCTCCGGGTACGTCCTCGCCGTCCGCAGGCAGGTCGGAGTGCACGTACCCTTGCCGCCGGACATTGGGACCCGCCAGCGTCTAGGTTTGCCATGTAAGCCGTCTAGTTTGTCAAAGAAAAATTAGTAGCTGCAAATAATTATTTACAATCATTTGTTTGTTATGAACTATTCATTGGTATGACCTTAGTACATCTAGTTTGATTTTGAATTGATAGATCAATTTTATTTTAATTGTTGCAGTTTTGGTAGTGAGGTCATTCAATGGAGAAAGAAACTAGATTTACGGATGCGTTCTTGGAGACGAGTGAGAGGTATGGTAGCGATAGTGTTGATCGTACGAATGAAGATGGAAGTAAAATGATGATGATAGCAGCGACAATGAATCCTGGTCGTCGTATGACAATTTACCCGAGGAGGATTTTTCAAAAGAAGGAGGATGGTGCTTGTAGTGAAAACGTAAGTGACGTGTACATTCATTTCATCGGACGAAGAACCATATGGGTACTTACATGTGCATATGATTTTTTATGTGCAGGAGGATATTGACGTCCAGAACGAGGAAAATCAAGGTGTGGAATCTTTCGCGGATAATATAAGCCAGGTTCGGTCCAAACTTTTAGATGTCATACAATAATAAAAACTTATTAATGACAACTTACACTTCCTTATGTGTAATATTGTAGGCTAACTTCGATGGTTGGAGTGGTGATGATGGCCATGAGCATGAGGATGCAGCTAATATGGACATTGAGGAGGCTGAAATCCAGGAACGGGCGCAGGAGACACAGTTGAAGGTTATGGGTATGACCTTTGCATCACAATGGGAGGCTTACACGTTCTACTATAACTACGCTAGAGATCGTGGATTCAGTATCAAAAAAGATAAGGTGAAACGAGAAAAAGGTCTTTCGACCACTATTTGGTATAGGCGGTACATTTGCTCGAGGGCAGGAAAACGACTGATTAAAATTTTAAACCCGCAGGCTAAGACCAGAGACTCGTTGCGAGTGCAGTGCACACTTGGTCATGAAGTTGGACGAAGGACATGGAGTTTGGTTCGTGGCAGCTTTTATGGATGATCACAACCATTTGTTGGCTAGAGCAGATGAGGTGGCATTTCTGCGGTCAGATAGAGTGATGAGAGATCACCAGATAGCTGAGATCTTGGCGATGGAAGGAGCTAGATCAGAAAGCATATCATCATCGACAACTTCATTAGCAGGTGGTTCGTACGATAAGTGTGGTTTTTTGAGACGAGACGTCTACAACCTATGTTGCTGAGAAAAAAATGAAGTTGATGTTGGGGAACGTAGCAGAAATTCAAAATTTTCTACGCATCACCAAGATCAATCTACGGAGTAATCTAGCAACGAGGGAAAGGGGAGTGCATCTACATACCCTTGTAGATCGCTAAGCGGAAGCGTTCAAGTGAACGGGGTTGATGGAGTTGTACTCGTCGTGATCCAAATCACCGATGATCCTAATGCCGAACGGACGGCACCTTCGCGTTCAACACACATGCATCCCGGTGACGTCTCCCATGCCTTTATCCAGCAAGGAGAGAGGGAGAGGTTGGGGAAGACTCTGTCCAGCAGCAGCACGACGGCGTGGTGGTGGTGGAGGAGCGTGGCAATCCTGCAGGGCTTCGCCAAGCACCGCGGGAGAGGAGGAGTACTTGGGAGAGGGGGAGGGCTGCGCCAGAACTTGGGGTGCGGCTGCCCTCCCCACCCTCCACTATTTATAGGTGGGGAGAGAGGGGGCCGGCCCCCCTAGATCTCATCTACGGTTGGGGCGGCGACCAAAGGGGGGAGGAGTGCCTCCCAAGTCAAGTGGAGGCCCTCCCCCTTAGGGTTTCCCCTCTCCCATGCGCATGGGCCTTGGGAGGGCTGGTGCCCCTGGCCCATTAAGGCTAGGGCACCCCCTTACAACCCATGCTGCTGTATTGGACGTGGTGGAACATTTTCCGGACCTCCGGACCCCTCCGGAATCCTCCGGAACCTTCTGGAAGCTTCCCGGTACAATACCGGAAAAAAACGAACTTTTCCCGGAACCCAAACAACAACTTTCCATACATAAATCTTTACCGGACCATTCCGGAACTCCTCGTGACGTCCGGGATCTCATCCGGGACTCCGAACAACATTCGGTAACCACATACAAACTTCCTTTATAACCCTAGCGTCATCGAACCTTAAGTGTGTAGACCCTAAGGGTTCGGGAGACACGTAGACATGACCGAGACTACTCTCCGGCCAATAACCAACAGTGGGATCTGGATACCCATGTTGGCTCCCACATGTTCCACGATGATCTCATTGGATGAACCACGATGTCGAGGATTCAATCAATCCCGTATTCAATTCCCTTTGTCTAGCGGTATAGTACTTGCCCGAGATTCGATCGTCGGTATCCCGATACCTTGTTCAATCTCATTACCGGCAAGTGTCTTTACTCATTCCGTAACACATCATCCCGTGACCAACCGCTTGGTCACATTGTGCACATTATGATGATGTCCTACCGAGTGGGCCCAGAGACACCTCTCCGTCACACGGAGTAGCAAATCCCAGTCTCGATTCGTGCCAACCCAACAGACACTTTCGGAGATACCCGTAGTGCACCTTTATAGCCACCCAGTTACGTTGTGACGTTTGGTACACCCAAAGCATTCCTACGGTATCCGGAAGTTGCACAATCTCATGGTCTAAGGAAATGATACTTGACATTAGAAAAGCTTTAGCATACGAACTACACGATCTTTGTGCTAGACTTAGGATTGGGTCTTGTCCATCACATCATTTTCCTAATGATGTGATCCCATTATCAACGACATCTAATGTCCATGGTCAGGAAACCGTAACCATCTGTTGATCAACGAGCTAGTTAACTAGAGGCCTACTAGGGACATGGTGTTGTCTATGTATCCACACATGTATCTGAGTTTCTTATCAATACAATTATAGCATGGATAATAAACGATTATCATGAACAAGGAAATATAATAATAACTAGGGCATATTTCCAACAGTTGATTGCGAGGGTGATGGTAACACGGAAATCAGGATTATGAGGAGCAGAAAGGAGAAGGATCCATACTTCTTCTTTGAGTACGTGCTCGATAAGGAGGGCCGTTTAAAGAGCATGTTCCGGTGCGATGCACAGTCGCAGCGGGACTATCAGTTGTATGGAGATATGACTGTGTTTGATAGCACGTATAAGATGATATGGTATGTCGTTCGTCCCCTTTGTTGGTGTAAATAATCACCGTTGCACCACAGTGTTTGGTTGTGCCATTGTGTCCGACGAGACCGAAGCGATGTACGTTGTGGCTGCTCCAGACATTCCTGAAGGCTAATTGTCAGAAGAAGCCAAGGTCAATCATCACAAATGGAGACGCTGCAATGATACGAGCTATTCGGTTGGTTTTGGCTGATGTGTTCCACCGTCTTTGCTCATGGCACGTGGAAAAATATGCAGAAGCACCTTAATTACAAATCACTAAATGAGTTCAGGGCACTCTTGTACTACTCCACCTCTCCTACCAACTTTGAGGCGAGATGGCGCGCTTTTGTCCTTAAACGGAAGACTGATAAAACAGAAGAGTGGCTGCGTAGGATGTACATGAAGAGGAGTCTGTGGGCAGCATCATATCTGTCTGATGGTTTTTTGGGTATGCGCAGTAATCAGAGGAGTGAAAGCCTTAACTCTTGTATTCGCCTTCACCTTCACCTGGACGGTGGTATGACTATTGTTGATCTAGTTGTGCATTATGAGAATTGCATAGTTCGACTACGTGAGAATGAGGCGTATGATGACTGTGTCTCTAATTAGTCAGTGCCACCACCAGTCACTGAATATAAGGACACTGAGAAGCATGCTGCCAAAATATTCACTCATGCCAATTTTTATATTCTTCAACAAGATCTGAAGAAGATGGGAGAGCTTGAGATTTTTGAGTCGCTAGTGGGAGTTGACTGTCACACCTTCATCGTGACATAAAAAATAACTGCAAATTTCAGTTCAACGTGAATTATCGACCTGAAAACTCCGAGAATACTATAGACTGCAGTTGTGGACGAATGCTTCGGAAAGGGTTGCCTTGCAAACACATTCTGTATGTGTTGGTTCATCTGAAAATATCTGAAATACCTAAGTGTTGCATCCTTAAGAGGATGTCGAAAGTTGCGAGGTGGGCTACCTGCACAGCGGAAGAGTGACATGTTTGACTGGGGTTGGACAGGGGCAGAGCAGCGTGCTCGCTATAGTCAACTCAGTATAACAGGAGCAGAAGCTTTCATGTTGCATCAAATGATCCATTCGTCTTTGATTAGTTGATGCAGTGTCTGCAGAATATAATAGCTAAGAAAAGGGTCCCTAATGATGATGATGTTGGTAGTAGAAGGAATGTGCATGAGGAGCCATGTTGATGTCATAGGTGATCCCGTGAAAGTTTCCACGAAGGACGCCCCTAAACAGAGCAAGACAGAGTGGGCAAAGAAAGATCCAAATGTTACAAAAAATGGAAGACCAAAATCATTTTCTGAAAAAAAACCCGGTCCTCTTTGTGGCATATGTCGCGAAGAGGGCCATAGACGGCAAACGTGCCCACAGAATGAAAAGTAATTTTTATATTTTCTTAATTATCTTTTGTTCATCTCTTTACAATTGTCTGATGAGTTGTTTATAATTTGTTATGTAGGAACCGGGCATAAAGAAGAAGTTTTATTAATCAATGCAAGGCATTGGGACAGAGTTCAATTCGCATGTCGTTGTGTTGCTAGACGTACTATATTTGCAGACAATTTTTTTACGTTTTATTCTCACTTTGGTGTGAGACTAAACATTTAAATGCATGTCCAACTATCATTGGTACTATTTTGTGAGACGAAATGTTGTAAGTGTGTGCAACTATTATTGTTATATAATAATGTTCGTGTGAAAGTAATATTTTTGCTGCGTTAATATGTATCAGTTTGTATTTTTCGCGGCTTTGATGTTTGATGTTGTTTGTATTCGCGGCGGTCATATTTTTTTAGAAAAATATATACCCAGTTGTCCTGTGTTGGCGCGAACAGCATGGCAGAGTGGCGCGACGGCAACTACGTGGCAGCAGAAGGCATCAATCTTACGAGGGAACGGCGAGGCGGTAATTTAAGCCGGTCCGCGCGTCCCTCAACAGGCGAGGTGGGACTAAACAAACGGGGCAGAAGCTGCAGTCGCGGCTGCGCGGGCCTCTGGGCGCGTGGCGTTGCTCGCCCACTAAATGCGCGGGTGGGGGAGGGCACAGTTTGTAAGTCGGCCCATTAACGACGCGCGTCGGGCGCGTGGGCCAGCCCTTTAAGGTGGTCTCAGGTGCGGGAGGGGACGCTCGCGCAGTGCGCCGCATAGTTTTTGTCCCACCTCGCCCGACGAGGGACGCAACACCCGGTTTATATACCCGCATAGCCGCCCGTCTCCCAAACTCAGTACATATAGCTACTAGGACTGCCATGTTGTAGCCGTTGCTGGGCCGCTCGGCAGCCGAAAGGCCGCCCATTTAGCCTTTGGGCTAGATCGGGAGGGTTCTAGTAAAGTCACCATGCGCGCCCCGCCACGGCTGGGCCTCTTTTTTAAAATACTTTTTTTTACATAGATTACTTTTTGTTATATTAAACACTCGACAGAAGTCATGACAGCAGTAATACATTAATAAAAATGTATCATATTTGAAGCTTAATAATGAAAATGATGAATGAGATGAACCCATATAAGAAAGAATTTTAAAGTGTCATGTCTCATATCCTTTAACAAGGTAGCATAAGAATTTTAAAGTGCCATGTCTCATATCCTTTAACAAAGTAGCATAACGAATAAACTGAAAGTGCCATGTCGCCTTACAATCCAACAAAGTGATAAGTGCCCAACAACGGCAGGGAAACCTTATGCGGGACTAAAACCCTACCGATGCTAATACCTATTCCTTCTCCATGATTTTAACAATTTTCATCTTGACATTCTCTAATGTGTTCACCTCCGAAAAAATAATTTCCGCGACAATACGTGGCGTTGACGCATTCCTGGTGAAATTATATGTCTAGCGATCTTTGTCCCAATGTTCTATGCACCACATCACAAAAAGTCCACATGACACTCTGCAATAAACACGTGCCATCAGCTTAGGACGTAACATGCACTTGCTTGTACTAGTGATATGCAGTATGAACTTACCTATCTTTTTGTCTCAACATTTCGTACTCATTTATTGGCCATGATGACACATCTAGATATTTTTTTGCTTGAAGATTTGAGTAGGCCTCCATAATATCCTTAGAGATTTCAGCTCTCTGAAACAAATTAACGAAACCAGAATATATTTTTGTTCCAATATAAACCAGAATAATGTATGTCCAATATAAACCAGAATAATGTATGTCCCAATATTTTTGTTCATGTGAGTGTGAAAATTATAGCCTACCAGTGTGGTAATCATATTGTGAATTCTTGGGCTAATTGCACTGTTAGAATTTGAGTCAAGTACTTGAAACTCCTCCTTGACGGTGTGCATCACTATGGTTATCCAATGATTCTCGTTAACGTGCATAGGAAAATACGCCGACATAACAACAAAATGATGTTAGTGTAATTAAACACTATTGAATAAGAAAAAAACTAATAAACATGAAAACAATACCTTGTCCTGTGTGAAATACTCATCCATCACTCTCATGAGGACTTTTGTTTTCTTTGTAAGCTTCTCTGAGTTTATATTATTTACTGCCTTGTTCTTTCCCCTAGCCCTATTTAACATAAATTTGGGAAACCACGTTGTTGATATGTGACGATCAGCAAAACCACGGGCGTGTAGTTGTTTACAATATGCATTGATGACCTGCATACATTAGTATAAAATTTCTATCAACTTCAGCAGTACAAATGATAATTCTATTAGAAACAAACTCATACTTACAACACCATTCAACCATTTAAATGCGAGGACATCATGAAGCATAGCTGGCGTGCATATGGCGGCACATTAACCACAGTTCGGTGCGCATGCTTCTTTGACGATGCAAGAGCCTCAACAAAAACTTTGGCTGCCTCTATGTGATCGGGAGTCATATTAAGTGATCTAGCTAGAATTGAATGTGGTGAAGCAAACAGATCTAAAGCAATGCATCTACGGTCCGTTAAATAATAAAAATATTTACATAACGCGTGAATGGATAATAAAGTAGTATTTGACTTACTTTTTTTAACACGTTTCTTGCGGGTAATCACATGGTCGTAGGGGGATTGATAATATTTCAACGGATTTCGTTTACGTTTACCTTCATTCTCCTTACTATCATCACCATTAGCTATGTTGCTCATTGTCGGGAAACTCTCAAATGTTTCTTCGGACTTTGTTGATGACAAACCACCCATAGACTCGCCAGAAATATCAGCATTTTGCAGGGTTCAGGACATAGACGGAAAGTCTTTTGTCCGTACAGTTGATGCCGAAGACGGAGAGTTTCCATTATCCTCAATAATGAAAGGATCAGTAGCTTCACCTTTACCCGATGTCATGACCGGAGCACCCGTGTCATCAACGGGCACGGAGGTATCATTCATACCCATGAAAGATGGTCCTATCTTTACGTCGGTAGGTGATTCAACTTCTGGCCAATATTTTGACTTGTACTTGCCATTCTCCCTCCCAACTCCTTCGCCTACACCATCAAATTCTGCAATGTTGTCCCGCTTATTGGGCTTGTACATCACACCTTCTGTGTTCAACCTTTCCATTACCATCTACAAACACAAATGAAACACGTTATGCAGTTGAATAATTAAAGCACATTCAGTACAACTTCAAAATTACCCGCGCACATCTTTCGTGAATTAACAGAACCTCCTTGTGAAGCAGTTTTATGTATGTCATCACACAGTCCATACTATAATTTGTGTTCGATGAAACCACCGACGTACTTGGCCTTCTACTCCTGCCACCACCTTTCCGTTTAGCTTTCTTTGTTTCTTCCTCGGGGACAGTCCCTTCACGTGCAACCTTAGCGCGTCTGTACTCTTCGCTAATGCAGTTTTCAATCTTTACAACAAACAATAAAATAAATTAAATAGCGAATATACATAATTACTATGTGGAACAAATAATGACTATACTTATTGACTTACATTGCTGGTACCCCGCCCGTGTATGTTGTCATAGTCGTCTCGCTTTCTCCCTTCCGTTTCTAGACAGTTAAGCATGAGTGGGTATTCACGAGACAAAGGATCAAATGCATCCAGACCAATTGGCTCTAGTTTTTCCTAGTATATGTACTGCATGATATTAAACACAATTAGTTTGACACATATATCACATACAAAATATATGTACATACAACTATTACCAAATGAGTTGTACCTGAAGAAGAGCCAATTTCCCGATAGGCCATCTGAATTTTTCAAGATCTTCGACCGTGTTTTTAATAGCATCCATGCACACCCCTGACTTGAAATCGTTCCAATTGTATGACTTGATAGCGCTGACGTCCTCCACCATTTTGTAATAACGATAAGGAACAAACTTGGTGGATTGTGGTGCTAAGACTATACCCATAAGAACCAGTACGACCCTTCTCACAAAATCATCATCATATGACTGACTATCAACAATATTTTTAATCAAGTCATCTATCAGGATTAGGCCTGTTCTTTTATCTAGAAACCGATTCGAAACAATTTTTTGGCGTCTAGTTGTACTGTTGCTATCATGCTAATCACATTATCACCCTCGTTATGTAGCCGGAATATGTCATAAACATCTTCATTAAGCACGGTGATGCCGTCACTATTTGGCCGAATAATAAATCACTTTTTGCTAGCATCATACGTTGTAATCATAAATTCCAATAATTTTTTCCTCATTTTCACCGAAGGAATTCTCAACATACTGTCCAAATTGGTGCCACGTAGCCTCATGCACTGTCTAGGTGTGAATTTTCCCACCAATTCGCACCACTTCTCAACTGAACAGTACACATCTTCGTATTCTTGCATTCTAAATAAGATGAATGTTATTTGACTAGTTACGATATTTAAAAAATATTACATATGGTTTAGTACCATACCTTCCGGCGACGCGACGTGCACCGGCAGCCCCCGTTGGCTATGCCCACCTGATGTGGGCTAGTCGTGGCAGCCGCCTTCTGCCAACACCACTGTGGTGGCCGAAGGCCCGCCCTAGGGTTCTGGGTGCGAGCGAGTTTGCCGAGACTGCCCCGACCGGGCCGAGATCTAGGCCGCGCGCATAGATGCCGGAGTGTATGGCCGTCGTGAGGGCGGTAGGGAAGGGAGTTGGGACGGCGACGGCGGTACGACCGTGGGATCAGGGTGAGGTCGTGCGTGGAGGCGGCGGGGTTAGGTGGCCGTGTGGTGAGGAAATGGTGGCGTAATCTCCCATGCCAATGCAGGCACGTACGACGTCATATACGTGGTCACGCCATAGTAGGCCCGTTCGCCTGTCCCATAAAATTGTTGGGGAACGTAGTAATTTCAGAAATTTTCCTACGCACACGCAAGATCATGGTGATGCATAGCAACGAGAGGGGAGAGTGTTGTCCACGTACCCTCGTAGACCGAAAGAGGAAGCGTTAGAACAACGCGGTTGATGTAGTCGTACGTCTTCACGGCCCGACTGATCAAGCACCGAAACTACGACACCTCCGAGTTCTAGCACACGTTCAGCTCGATGACGATCCCCGCACTCCGATCCAGCAGAATGTCGGGGAAGATTTCCGTCAGCACGATGGTGTGGTGACGATCTTGATGTTCTACCGTCGCAGGGCTTCGCCTAAGCACCACTACAATATTATCGAGGAGGACTATGGTGGAGGGGGGCACCGCACACAGCTAAAAGATCAAGAGATCAATTGTTGTGTCTATGGGATGCCCCCTGCCCCCATATATAAAGGCGGTAGGGGGGAGGCGGGCGGTCAAGGAGGAGGGCGCGCCAAGGGGGGAGTCCTACTCCCACCAGGAGTAGAACTCCTCCTTTCCTAGTAGGAGTAGGAGAGAAGGAAGGGGAAGAGAGAAGGGAAGGAAGGAGGGGCGCAGCCCCTCCCCTTAGTCCAATTCGGACTAGGCCTTGGGGGGGGGGGCCTGCCCTAGGCAGCCCCTCTCTTTTTCCTGTATGGCCCAATAAGGCCCAATACTTCTCCCCGGCGAATTCCCGTAACTCTCCGGTACTCCGATAAATACCCGAAACACTCAGAACCTTTCCGATGTCCGAATATAGTCGTCCAATATATCGATCTTTACGTCTCGACCATTTCGAGACTCCTCGTCATGTCCCCGATCTGATCCGGGACTCTAAACTCCTTCGGTACATCAAAACTCATAAACTCATAATATAACTGTCATCGAAACCTTAAGCGTGCGGACCCTACGGGTTCGAGAACAATGTAGACATGACCGAGACACGTCTCCGGTAAATAACCAATAGCGGAACCTGGATGCTCATATTGGCTCCCACATATTCTACGAAGATCTTTATCGGTCAAACCGCATAACAACATACGTTGTTCCCTTTGTTATCGGTATGTTACCTGCCCGAGATTCGATCGTCGGTATCTCAATACCTAGTTCAATCTCGTTACCGGCAAGTCTCTTTACTCATTATGTAATGCATCGTCCTGCAACTAACTCATTAGTCACATTTCTTGCAACGCTTATACTAATGTGCATTACCGAGAGGGCCCAGAGATACCTCTCTGACAATCGGAGTGACAAATCCTAATCTCGAAATACGCCAACTCAACATGTACCTTCGGAGACACCTGTAGAGCTCCTTTATAATCACCCAGTTATGTTGTGACGTTTGGTAGCACACAAAGTGTTCCTCCGGTAAACGGGAGTTGCATAATCTCATAGTCATAGGAACATGTATAAGTCATGAAGAAAGCAATAGCAACATACTAAACGATCAAGTGCTAAGCTAACGGAATGGGTCAAGTCAATCACACCATTCTACTAATGATGTGATCCCGTTAATCAAATGACAACACATGTCTATGGCTAGGAAACTTAACCATCTTTGATTCAACGAGCTAGTCAAGTAGATGCATACTAGTGACACTTTGTTTGTTTATGTATTCACACATGTACTAAGTTTCCGGTTAATACAATTCTAGCATGAATAATAAACATTTATCATGAAATAAGGAAATAAATAGTAACTTTATTATTGCCTTTAGGGCATATTTCCTTCAGTCTCCCACTTGCACTAGAGTCAATAATTTAGTTCACATCACCATGTGATTTAACACCAATATTCACATATGTATGTGATTAACACCCATAGTTCACATCGTCATGTGACCAACACCTGAAGGGTTTACTAGAGTCAATAATCTAGTTCACATTGTTATGTGATTGACACCCAAAGAGTACTAAGGTATGATCATGTTTTGCTCGTGGGAGAAGCTTAGTCAACGGGTCTGTCATATACAGATCCGTATGTATTTTGCAAATATTCTATGTCTACAATGCTCTGCACGGGGCTACTCTAGCTAATTGCTCCCACTTTCAATATATATCCAGATTGAGACTTAGTCATCTGGATCGGTGTAAAAGTTTGCATCGATGTAACTTTTAACGAGGAACTCTTTATCACCCCCATCACCGAGAAACATTTCCTTAGTCCTCGCTAAGGATATTCTTGACCGCTGTCCAGTGATCTACTCCTAGATAAAAATTGTACTCCCTTGCCAAATTTAGAACAAGGTATACAATAGGTCTGGTACATAGTATAGCATACTTTATAGAACCTATGACTGAGGCATAGGGAATGACTTTTCATTCTCTTTCTGTTCTCTGCCATGGTCGGGTTTTGAGTCCTCAACTTCACACCTTGTAATACAGGCAAGAACCCTTTCTTTGCCTGATCCATTTTGAACTTTTTTAAAATCTTATCAAGGTATGTACTCATTGAAAAATCTTATCAAGCGTCTTGATCTATCTCTATAGATCTTGATGCTCAATGTGTAAGCAGCTTCACTGAGGTCTTTCTTTGAAAAACTCTTTTCAAATACTCCTTTATGCTTTGCAGAAAATTCTACATTATTTCCGATCAACAATATGTTATTCACATATACTTATCAGAAATGCTGTAGTGCTCCCATTCACTTTCTTGTAAATACAGGCTTCTCCAAAAGTCTGTATAAAACCATATGCTTTGATCAACACATCAAAGCATATATTCCAACTCCAAGATGCTTGCACCAGTCCATAGATGGATCACTGGAGTTTGCACACTTTGTTAGCACCTTTAGGATTGATAAAACCTTCTGGTTGCATCATATACAACTCTTCTTTAAGAAAACCATTAAGGAATGCAGTTTTGACATCCATTTGCCAGATTTCATAAAATGTGGCAATTGCTAACATGATTCGGACAGACTTAAGCATCGCTACAGTTGAGAAAATCTCATTGTAGTCAACACCTTGAACTTATCGAAAACCTTTTTGCGACAAGTCGAGCTTTGTAGATAGTAACACTACTATCAATGTCCGTCTTCCTCTTGAAGATCCATTTATTTTCTATGGCTTGCCGATCATCGGGCAAGTCCACCAAAGTCCACACTTTGTTCTCATACATGGATCCTATCTCAGATTTCATGGCCTCCAGCCATTTCGCGGAATCTGGGCTCATCATCTCTTCCTCATAGTTCATAGGTTCATCATGGTCTAGTAACATGACTTCCAAAACAGGATTACCGTACCACTCTGGTTCGGACTGTACTATGGAAGACCTATGAGGTTCTGTAGTAACTTAATCTGAAGTTTCATGATGATCATCATTAGCTTCCTCACTAATTGGTGTAGGAATCACTGGAACTGATTTCTGTGATGAACTACTTTCCAATTCGGGAGAAGGTACAATTACCTTATCAAGTTCTACTTTCCTCCCACTCACTTCTTTCGAGAGAAACTCCTTCTCTAGAAAGGATCCATTCTTAGCAACAAAGATTTTGCTTTCGGATCTGTGATAGAAGGTGTACCCAACAGTTTCCTTTGGGTATTCTATGAAGATGCACTTCTCCAATTTGGGTTCTAGCTTATCAGGTTGAAACTTTTTCACATAAGCATCGTAGCCCCAAACTTTAAGAAACGACAACTTTGGTTTCTTGCTAAACCACAGTTCATAAAGCGTCGTTTCAACGGATTTTGATGGTGCCCTATTTAAAGTGAATGCATCTGTCTCTAATGCATAACCCCAAAACGATAGTGGTAAATCGGTAAGATACATCATAGATCGCACCATATCCAATAAAGTGCGGTTACGACATTCGGACACACCATTACGTTGTGGTGTTCCATGTGGCGTGAGCTGTGAAACCATTCCACTTTCTTTATATGAAGGCCAAACTTGTAACTCAAATATTCTCCTCCACGATCAGATCGTAGAAACTTTATTTTCTTGTTATGATGATTCTCCACTTCACTGTGAAATTCTTTGAACTTTTCAAATGTTTCAGACTTGTGTTTCATTAAGTAGATATACTCATATCTGCTCAAATCATTTGTGAAGGTCAGAAAATAATGATACTCGGCACGAGCATCAACACTCATTGGATCGCATACATCGGTATGTATTATTTCCAACAAGTCAGTAGCTCGTTCCATTGTTCCGGAGAACGGAGTTTTAGTCATCTTGCCCAAAAGGCAGGGTTCGCAAGCATCAAATGATTCATAACCAAGTGATTTTGAAAATCCATCTTTATGGAGTTTCTTCATGCGCTTTACACCGATATGACCCAAATGGCAGTGCCACAAATAAGTTGCACTATCATTATTAACTTTGCATCTTTTGGCATCAATATTATGAATATGTGTATCACTACGATCGAGGTCCAACAAACTATTTTCATTGGGTGTATGACCATTGAAGGTTTTATTCATGTAAACAGAACAACAATTATTCTCTGACTTTAAATGAATAACCGTATTGCAATAAACATGATCAAGTCATATTCATGCTCAACGCAAACGCCAAATAACATTTATTTAGGTTTAACACTTATCCCGAAAGTATAGGGAGTGTGCGATGATGATCATATCAATCTTGGAACTACTTCCAACACACATCGTCACTTCACCCTCAACTAGTCTCTGTTTATTCTGTAACTCCTGTTTCGAGTTACTAATTTTTAGCAACCGAACAAGTATCAAATACTCAGGGGCTACTATAAACACTATTAAGGTACATTTCAATAACCTGTATATCAAATACCCTTGTTCACTTTGTCATCCTTCTTATCCACCAAACATTCAGGGCATTTCCGCTTCCAGTGACCATTTCCTTTGCAGTAGAAGCACTCAGTTTCAGGCTTTAGTCTAGCTTTGGGATTCTTCACAGAAGTGACAACTTGCTTGTCATTCTACTTTAAGTTCCCTTTCTTTCCCCTTGACCTTTTCTTGAAACTAGTGGTCTTGTCAATCATCAACACTTGATGCTCTTTCTTTATTTCTACCTTCATCGATTTCAACATCACGAAGAGCTCGGGAATCGTTTTCGTCATCCCTTGCATACTATAGTTCATCATGAAGTTCTAGTAACTTGGTGATGGTGACTAGAGAACTCTGTCAATCACTATATTATCTGGAAGATTAACTCCCACTTGATTCAAGCGATTGTAGTACCCAGACAATCTGAGCACATGCTCACTAGTTGAGCAATTCTCCTCCATCTTTTAGCTATAGAACTTATTGGAGATTTCATATCTCTCAACTCAGGTATTTTCTTGAAATATTAACTTCAACTCCTGGAACATCTCATATGGTCCATGACGTTCAAAACGTCTTTGAAGTCCCGATTCTAAGCCATTAAGCATGGTGCACTAAACTATCAAGTAGTCATCATTTTGAGCTAGCCAAACGTTCACAACGTCTGCATCTGCTCCTGCAATAGGTTTGTCACCTAGCGGTGCATCAAGGACATAATTCTTCTGTGCAGCAATGAGGATAAACCTCAGATCACGGATCCAATCCGCATCATTGCTACTAACATCTTTCAACACAGTTTTCTCTAGGAACATATCAAAATAAACATATGAAAGCAACAACGCGAGCTATTGATCTACAACATAATTTGCAAAATACTATCAGGACTAAGTTCATGATAAATTTAAGTTCAATTAATCATATTACTAAAGAACTCCCACTTAGACAAACATCTCTCTAGTCATCTAAGTGATCACGTAATCCAAATCAACTAAACCATGTCCGATCATCACGTGAGATGGAGTAGTTTTCAATGGTGAACATCACTATGTTGATCATATCTACTATATGATTCACGTTTGACCTTTTGGTCTCCGTGTTCCGAGGCCATATCTGTATATGCTAGGCTCGTCAAGTTTAACCTGAGCATTCCGCGTGTGCAACTGTTTTGCACCCGTTGTATTTGAACGTAGAGCCTATCACACCCGATCATCACGTGGTGTCTCCGCATGAAGAACTTTTGCAACGGTGCATACTAAGGGAGAACACTTCTTGATAATTAGTGAGAGATCATCTTATAATGCTACCGTCAATCAAAGCAAAATAAGATGCATAAAGGATAAACATCACATGCAATCAATATAAGTGATATGATATGGCCATCATCATCTTGTGCTTGTGATCTCCATCTCCGAAGCACCATCGTGATCACCATCGTCACCGGCGCGACACCTTGATCTCCATCGTAGCATCGTTGTTGTTTCGCCATCTAATGCTTCTACGACTATCGCTACCGCTTAGTGATAAAGTAAAGCAATTACAGGGCGCTTGCATTTCATACAATAAAGCGACAACCATATGGCTCCTGCCAGTTGCCGATAACTCGGTTACAAAACATGATCATCTCATACAATAAAATATAGCATCACGTCTTGACCATATCACATTACAACATGCCCTGCAAAAACAAGTTAGACGTCCTCTACTTTGTTGTTGCAAATTTTACGTGGCTGCTACGGACTGAGCAAGAACCGTTCTTACCTACGCATCAAAACCACAACAATAGTTCGTCAAGTTAGTGATGTTTTAACCTTCGCAAGGACCGGGCGTAGCCACACTCGGTTCAACTAAAGTTGGAGAAACTGACACCCGCCAGCCACCTGTGTGCAAACCACGTCGGTAGAACCAGTCTCGCGTAAGCGTACGCGTAATGTCGGTCCGAGCCGCTTCATCCAACAATACTGCCGAACCAAAGTATGACATGCTCGTAAGCAATATGACTTGTATCGCCCACAACTCACTTGTGTTCTACTCTTGCATATAACATGTACGCATAAAACCTGGCTCGGATGCCACTGTTGGGGAGCGTAGTAATTTCAGAAATTTTCCTACGCACACGCAAGATCATGGTGATGCATAGCAACGAGAGGGGAGAGTGTTGTCCACGTACCCTCGTAGACCGAAAGCGGAAGCGTTAGAACAACGCAGTTGATGTAGTCGTACGTCTTCACGGCCCGACTGATCAAGCACCGAAACTACGGCACCTCCGAGTTCTAGCACACGTTCAGCTCGATGACGATCCCCGCACTCCGATCCAGCAGAATGTCGGGGCAGAGTTCCATCAGCACGATGGTGTGGTGACGATCTTGATGTTCTACCGTCGTAGGGCTTCGCCTAAGCACCACTACAATATTATCGAGGAGGACTATGGTGGAGGGGGGCACCGCACACGGCTAAGAGATCAAGAGATCAATTGTTGTGTCTATGGGGTGCCCCCTGCCCCCGTATATAAAGGAGCTAGGGGAAGGCGGCCGTCCAAGGAGGAGGGCGCGCCAAGGGGGGAGTCCTACTCCCACCAGGAGTAGGACTCCTCCTTTCCTAGTAGGAGTAGGAGAGAAGGAAGGGGAAGAGAGAAGGGAAGGAAGGAGGGGGCGCAGCCCCTCCCCTTAGTACAATTCGGACTAGGTCTTGGGGGGGGGGCTGCCCTAGGCAGCCCCTCTCTTTTTCCCGTATGGCCCAATAAGGCCCAATACTTCTCCCCGGCGAATTCCCGTAACTCTCCGGTACTCCAATAAATACCCGAAACACTCAGAACCTTTCCGATGTCCGAATATAGTCGTCCAATATATCGATCTTTACGTCTCGACCATTTCGAGACTCCTCGTCATGTCCCCGATCTCATCCGGGACTCCGAACTCCTTCGGCACATCAAAACTCATAAACTCATAATATAACTGTCATCAAAACCTTAAGCGTGCGGACCCTACGGGTTCGAGAACAATGTAGACATGACCGAGACACGTCTCCGGTCAATAACCAATAGCGGAACCTGGATGCTCATATTGGCTCCCACATATTCTACGAAGATCTTTATCGGTCAAACCACATAACAACATACGTTGTTCCCTTTGTCATCGGTATGTTACTTGCCCGAGATTCGATCGTCGGTATCTCAATACCTAGTTCAATCTCATTACCGGCAAGTCTCTTTAATCGTTATGTAATGCATCATCCCACAACTAACTCATTAGTCACATTGCTTGCAAGGCTTATAGTGATATGCATTACCGGGAGGGCCCAGAGATACCTCTCCGACAATCGGAGTGACAAATCCTAATCTCGAAATATGCCAACTCAACATGTACCTTCGGAGACACCTGTAGAGCTCCTTTATAATCACCCAGTTACGTTGTGACATTTGGTAGCACACAAAGTGTTCCTCTGGTAAACGGGAGTTGCATAATCTCATAGTCATAGGAACATGTATAAGTCATGAAGAAAGCAATAGCAACATACTAAACGATCAAGTGCTAAGCTAATGGAATGGGTCAAGTCAATCACACCATTCTCCTAATGATGTGATCCCGTTAATCAAATGACAACACATGTCTATGGCTAGGAAACTTAACCATCTTTGATTCAACGAGCTAGTCAAGTAGAGGCATACTAGTGACACTTTGTTTGTCTATGTATTCACACATGTATTAAGTTTCCGGTTAATACAATTCTAGCATGAATAATAAACATTTATCATGAAATAAGGAAATAAATAATAACTTTATTATTGCCTCTAGGGCATATTTCCTTCAAAAACTTCTGTCGGCCGGCCCATGATGCTTTTTTTAAAACACATCAATGCATTGTAGTTTAACACCTCCTAGTTTAATACCACATCGCTAAGCCGGCGCGTTGTTGACTCCTTTATATACTTTTCTTTTTTTTACATGAACAAACATCTATGTTTGTGGGACTCTATTTGGAGGATATGCAGGATCAATGTGAGTCTTCACCTGCTCAGAGCTTGTGAAGGTTCACAAGGATCATTCATATTCTCCAAAAAGAGAGCCATTATCTTTGATGTTTTTTTAATGATAGAAAATATTTATGCATTTTTTTGACTCAGCCAGTTGACCCACAAAAATTTTGCACATGCCCGCATCACCAGGGGCATCATGCTGCAAGTTTTTTCATTTTTCGACATCGTACGAATTTTGTAGGGGTTTCTCGGCGAAACCCACGTAAAACACTAACCGGGCGTGACACAACATATGTTTGGTGCCCGAATTCTTTCTAATCTTGCGTGGGGTCCTACGATTGGCATGCCCACTGCCTGCCAAAATTGGGTGACATTTCATGCATGCCACCTCGTACCACCTATGCAACCAGCACTGATCGGATATGAAGGAGGTCAGGTCCGAAGTGCGTTTTTTTCTGACTCAGCCAGTTGACCCCAAACTATTTGAACACACACGCATCACCAGGGGCATCATGCGTGCAATTTTTTATCATTTTCGACATCGTATGAATTTCGTAGGATTTTCTGGGCGAAACCCACCTAAAACACTGACCAGGCGTGATGCAACATG
>NC_041387.1:24927217-24941637 GCF_002162155.2 Triticum dicoccoides
CACCAGGGGCATCATGCGTGCAAGTTTTTATCATTTCTCGATACCGTACGAATTTCGTATGGTTTCCTCGGCGAAACCCACCTAAAACACTGACCGGGCATGACGCAACGTGCGTTTGGTGTCCGAATTCGTTCTAATCTTGCGTGGGGTCCTATGATGGGCATGCCCACTGCCTGCCCAAATTGGGTGACATTTCATGCATGCCACCTCGTACCACCTATGCAACCAGCACTTATCGGATCTAAAGAAGGTCAGCTCTGAAGTGCGTTTTTTTCTGACTCAACCAGTTGACCCCAAGCTTTTTACACACGCCCGCATCACCAGGGGCATAATCACTAGTAGAAAAACACCTATTAGTCCCGGTTGGTGAGGGCCTTTTGTCCCGGTTCCTGAACCGGGACTAAAGGGTCGTTACTAATGCCCTAGACCTTTAGTCCCTGTTCTAACACGAACCGGGACAGATGGGCCTCCACGTGGCCGATGCGCCGAGCCCAGGCAAGAGGGCCTTTGGTCCCGGTTGGTGGCACCAACCGGGACCAAAAGGCATCCACGCATCAGCATTTCAGTGGCTGGGGTTTTTGTTTTTTTAAAGGGGGGGGGGTTGGGGGTTTTGGGGGGTTAATTTAGGTGTTTCATATATTGTGTTAGCTAGCTAATTAATAGAGAGAAGTGTCCTCTCTTATGTCCGTGCTTGGTCGACGCTACATACTATACATAGAGAGGCCCTCGACACGCTAGCTAGTAAGAAAATGAAGGGAACCATTAAGTACAGAAGTTCGTCATGCATACCGAGAGAAGTGATCGATCGACCTCTGCTTCTCCAAGAGATTGGTCGAACAACAAGTTTTCGTATTATCTATCCGACGCTACTGGCTACATACATATACAATATTTAAGATCTCTTAATTACAATCCCCTAGCAATTGAAATCAACTTCCACATGGTATTCTCCGGCTTTATTGATGACGTGGTCAAGAAAGAATCCCGCCAATTCCTCTTGAATTGCTTTCATGCGATCTTGTTCTAGGAGTTCATTCCGCATCTACCACGTCTAATTTGAAGAAGGGGGTTAATTAATACATATATATGAATGAAACTCAACAGAAATGATGGTGTTATAAAATGAAATTGTGAATATTATTGCTTACGCACTTCATATTGTCTTTTAGAGTAGCCCCGCTTATTTTTCAAAGTCGCGTTGTAGATGAACTCGCACACGTAGTATCCACAGAAATCATTCCCTTGTTCCTGCCACAAGCACTTGACGAGAAATAGAGGTCACAAACTGATAATGAAGCATTATAAATGGCATTGATGAAAGTATAGCTATAGAATCAACGGGAGATGCGCGCAACTAGCTAACCAGTAGTACTTACTTTCGGGTATGTATATCGCAGCTCCTTTGGCAGCTCCTTTGGCAGTCCCGGAGCTTCTGCGGTGAACTGTTTCCAAACCCTGCAAGACAAAAAAAAAATTATTATTACTTGAGATATCAGGAAATGAACAAAAAGTTGCCAATATGGTGCGATAATGATCGATTGAACTTACTTGTTGAGCAATTTAGTCATGTCCACATAGGTTTCGGGATCTTTTCGTCTCGAGTCTAAGACGGTTACTAGTCCACGCTCAAGCTTAATCTCTAGAAGAACATAGTGGAAGCTGCGCACGCATGCATAACTCATCAATTACATTACTATAACCTCGCTCGAGTAATAAGGGAAACTGAATATGCACATGACGGTAACACTCACTTGAAGTTGTAAGGAAAGAGTATGGTATCTTTGTTTTGATTTTTGATCAACGATTGTAGCAAGTTGGCCTCGACCTCTTCGGCGTGCTTTTAACCTGAATATCATATATGATATTTGTGTTAATGAACCCAATATCATACATTTCTTGTTTTCTGCACTCGACGATCTTCAATCTGTATAATATATTGAGGATAATTAATTATAAATAGAGACTTAATGACAGAAATAGTACTTACAGACAGTAGCAAAAGACCATTAATTTACCGAGGGCATTTTGATTGAAGAACGCGAAGAACTCCTCAGATGAAACAGGCAACAGATCAGTTCCAATGAGGTCGTGCTCCTCTTTAATGTTCAGATACAAACCATTCATCCCCCCAGACTCTCAGCAGGTTTTCATGTACCAATTATGGAATCTTCGCATCATCGTTGTTAGAGATTTTTCATCTTTGACGAGAGGCTTCCCGTACTCGTATCTGTGTTCGTCCACCTCCATGAAATCAGGAAGTTGATCGTTAGGCAGGTAATCTGCAAGATTGCCATAACCGGCCACCGTCCCCGGAGCATTAGCGACGATGTCGCCGCTAGACACATTGAGCGGGGGGCACGATTGATTTGCTTGTTCGCCGAGTTGGGCAATTTTTTTCGCAGCTGCTCGTTCTCTTGACCTTTGATGCCTGACAGTACTTCCCGACCGCTCTGCTTGGAGATATGTCTGTTCAGTAATGCGCTCATAGTTGGTTCTCGGCGGAGACTTTGCTGGTTTCCTCAGGGCATCGAGAGTGCACTTTGCTTTCACCGGATCTACCTTCTCCTCCGGAGGTGGATGTCTCTTTGCTTTCAACCCTTCAAATAAGTTGTCCACTTCGGCCCGCACGTTATTCGCGTTTTCCTCCATGGTCCTCTCGTATGGTAACTTCTCTAGAGGCTTGAGAGGAGGACCATATCTGTATTGCCTCCCGCCTCTGGCTGTACTGCTAGATGCCAGAGCAGACGGAACGGCCGTGGCGTCTGTCTTCTTTCGTGCTTGCTTACGAGGCAGTGGAGAAGGACTACGACGCGCCGGAGCAGCCGGGGCGGCGGCGGGTCTCTTCCGCCCTTGCTGGCGAGATGGAGAAGGAGGGAGGCTGCTGGCTGCTCAGGCGCGCAGGCGCAGGCGGAGAAGCAGGCGGAGTGCCGCCACGCGCCGAAGAAGGAGGCCCAGTGCCCTGATCGTCACTCGCCGGAGGAGGAGGCCGTGGAGGAGGCGGAGTGCCCTGACTCGCCGGAGGAGGAGGAGGAGGCGGAGGCGTCCAGTTCGGAAGGTTGATGAGCTCTTTCCGCCATAGGCATGGAGTCTTCAGAGCAAAACCCAGCCTAGTCTCCCCTTCACCGGTAGGGTGGTCAAGCTGGAGGTCCTCAAATCCCTCCGTTATTTCATCCACCATCACCCTAGCATATCCTTCTGGAATCCGCTGGCAGTGAAAAGTTGCACCGGGTTCAGTAGGATAAACAGAGCCAACAGCCGCCTTGACCTTCAAATTCATCCATCGTGTCATAATGTGGAAATTTTGAGACTCCATGATAGCATCCACGGGATAGCTGGCAGGAGCCGTCAAGACATGCTCCGGCTGAAGCAGCTCGGTGGAAGCCACGCTGCTTTTCCGCTGAGATGGCGGGGTAGCTTCGGGGGAAGCTTCGGCAGGTCATTTGCTGCGATCTGTTTCTCGTTCCTCTAGCCCCATTACCCTTTCGTGCAGCACCTGCAGTTGGCTTTGTTCCAGTTTATCCCTCCTCTCCTGGGTTTTGTAACCTACTGCGTCCGAAAAACCAACCTTCCATAGAATGGAGCCTGGCGTGCCTCGTGTCCGTCCAGGGTGCTCAGGATTCCCGAGGGCCATTGTGAGCTTGTCCTTCTCCCTGTCTGGAACGAACGTCCCTTGCTGCGCTGCATTGATATAGTGCCGAAGCCTCTTGACTGGTTGAGGGAGTCCTGGACTCGGGGTGTCCGGACAGCCGGACTATCATTGTTCGCCGGACTCCAAGACTACGAAGATACAAGATTGAAGACTCCGGCTCGTGTCCGGATGGTACTTTCCTTGGCGTGGAAGGCAAGCTTGGCAATACGGATATGTAGATCTCCTACCATTGTAACCGACTCTGTGTAACCCTAGCCCTCTCCGGTGTCTATATAAACCGGAGGGCTTTAGTCCGTAGGACAACATACATTACAACAATCATACCATAAGCTAGCTTCTAGGGTTTAGCCTCCTTGATCTCGTGGTAGATCTACTCTTGTACTACCCATATCATCAATATTAATCAAGCAGGATGTAGGGTTTTACCTCCATCGAGAGGGCCCGAACCTGGGTAAAAACATCGTGTCCCTCGTCTCCTGTTACCATCCGCCTAGACGCACAGTTCGGGACCCCCTACCCGAGATCCGCCGGTTTTGACACCGACATTGGTGCTTTCATTGAGAGTTCCTCTGTGTCGTCACCGATAGGCTTGATGGCATCTTCAACCTGCAACGCTGTCCAGGGTGAGACTTTTCTCCCCGGACAGATCTTCGTATTCGGCGGCTTCGCCCTGCGGGCCAATTCACTTGGCCATCTGGAGCAGATCGAAAGCTACGCCCCTGGCCGTCAGGTCAGATTTGGAAGCTTAAACTTCATGGTCGACGTCCGCGGAGACTTGATCCTCGACGGACTCGAGCCACAGCCAAGCGCGCCGCACTGTGACGATGGGCATGATCTAGCTCTGCCGCCGAACAGTGCCTTGGTGGCCGCACATGGATCCGCTTTGGCCATTAGCCCGGAGCCGATCGCCCAGATCGAGGGTCGATGGATAGACGCCGCCCTTGGGGCTCCAATGTCCACGGCGATGGAGCCGAACACTAATCTTGTCCCCTGCGAAACTCGTGATTCCGAGGCGCCGGACTCCTCGCCGGACTCCGAACCTCCCGCGCCCCTACCAATCGATCCGGACTGGGCGCCAGTTATGGAATTCACCGCCGCGGACATCTTCCAATGCTCGCCTGTTGGCGATATCTTGAATTCACTAAAGCATCTCTTGTTATCAGGAGAGCCCTGGCTGGATTATGGCCAGGATGGTTGGGATACGGACGAAATTCCGAGCCCACCCACCACCCACTTTGTAGCCACTATCGACGATCTAACCGACATGCTATACTACGACTCCGAAGACATCGACGCTATGGACGACGATGCCGGAGACGAACAGGAACCAGCGCCCACAGGGCACTGGAAGGCCACCTCGTCATATGACGTATACATGGTGGATACCCCAAAAGATGGGGACGGCGAAGAAACAGCGGAGGCAGATCCCTTAAAGAAACAGCCCAAGCGCCGTCGTCAGCGGCGCCACTCTAAATCTCGCCACAGCAAGAATGGAGATTCCGGCACAGGAGATAATAATACTCCAGAGAGTGCCGAAGACAATCCCCTCCAGCAAGACTCAACGCAGGAGGATGCAGAAGCAAGCCCTCAGGAGGGGGCGGCAGACGAAGAGGTTGAGGATCATAATTATATGCCTCCCTCCGAAGACGAAGCAAGCCTCAACGATGACGAATTCGTCGTACCCGAGGATCCCGTCGAACAAGAGCGCTTCAAGCGCAGGCTTATCGCCACAGCAAACAGCCTAAAGAAAAAGCAGCAGCAGCTTCAAGCTGATCAGGACCTGCTGGCCGATCGATGGACCGAGGTCCCCGCGGCCGAAGAGTATAAACTCGGACGTCCCTCCAAAAGTTACCCAAAACGCAAGCTGCTCCCCCGATTAAAGGAGGAAGCATACATACCTCCATCACCAGCGCACGATATGGCTGAGCGACCACCCCGTGGTCGTGACTGAGAGGCATCAAGGCCCCCAGCCAAGACCATACCCCGGCATCGCTCCAAAATTACGAAGCCAAGAGGGAACGCGCCGGACTTGCGAGACATATTGGAGGACAAAGCAAGGCAATCTAGATCCATCTATGGATCACGTGGGCGCCCTACGACCCACGACGAATACCGTCGTGCCGGATACAATAACCCCGGCCGGGCCGAACACAGCAGACAGCGCTCTCTCGAGCTGCGTCGCGATATCGCTCAATACAGGGGCGTCGCACACCCGTTATGCTTCACTGACGAAGTAATGGATCATCAGATCCCCGAAGGGTTTAAACCCGTCAACATCGAATCTTACGATGGCACAACAGACCCTGCGGTGTGGATCGAAGACTATCTTCTCCACATCCATATGGCCCGCGGCGACGATCTCCACGCCATAAAGTACCTCCCACTCAAGCTTAAAGGACCAGCTCGGCATTGGCTTAACAGCTTGCCCGCAGAGTCAATTGGGTGTTGGAAAGACCTGGAGGCCGCATTCCTTGATAACTTCCAAGGCACATATGTGCGCCCACCAGACGCCGATGACCTAAGCCACATAATTCAGCAGCCAGACGAATCGGCCAGACAATTCTGGACACGGTTCTTGACAAAGAAAAATCAAATCGTCGATTGTCCGGACGCAGAGGCCCTTGCAGCCTTCAAACATAACATCCGGGACGAATGGCTAGCCCGGCACCTGGGGCAGGAAAAGCCGAAATCCATGGCAGCCCTCACATCGTTAATGACCCGCTTTTGTGCGGGAGAGGACAGCTGGCTAGCCCGCAGCAACAATCTCCGTAAAAATTCTGGCAGTCCGGATACTAAGGACAACAACGGCAGGTCACGTCGAAACAAAAACAAGCGCCAAATTAACGGCGACGATAAGGAGGATACGGCAGTCAATGCCGGATTCCGAGGCTCTAAACCCAGTCAACGGAAGACGCCATTTAAAAGAACCACTCTGGGTCCGTCCAATCTGGACCGAATATTCGACCGCTCATGCCAGATACATGGCACCTCTGAAAAGCCAGCTAACCACACCAATAGAGATTGCTGGGTGTTCAAGCAGGCCGGCAAGTTAATTGCCGAAAACAATGACAAGGGGCTAAATAGCGACGATGAGGAAGAGACCCGGCCGCCGAACAACAAAGGACAGAAGGGTTTTCCCCCACAAGTACGGATGGTGAATATGATATACGCGACCCACATACCCAAGAGGGAGAGGAAACGCGCACTAAGGGACGTCTATGCGATGGAGCCAGTCGCCCCAAAGTTCAACCCATGGTCCTCTTGTCCGATCACTTTCGATCGAAGAGACCATCCGACCAGCATACGCCATGGCGGATTCACCGCATTGGTCTTAGACCCAATCGTCGATGGGTTCCACCTCACGAGAGTCCTGATGGACGGCGGCAGTAGCCTGAACCTGCTTTATCAGGATACAGTGCGCAAAATGGGCATAGACCCATCAAGGATTAAACCTACAAAGACAACCTTTAAAGGTGTCATACCAGGAGTGGAAGCCAACTGCACAGGCTCAGTCACACTGGAAGTGGTCTTCGGATCCCCAGATAATTTCCGGAGCGAAGAGTTAATCTTCGACATAGTCCCGTTTCGCAGCGGCTATCACGCCCTGCTCGGGCGAACCGCGTTTGCCAAATTCAACGCGGTGCTGCACTATGCATACCTAAAGCTCAAGATGCCAGGCCCTCGTGGAGTCATCACGGTCAATGGAAATACGGAACGCTCCCTCCGAACGGAGGAACATACAGCGGCTCTCGCGGCAGAAGTGCAGAGCAGCCTTCTAAGGCAATTCTCGAGTCCGGCCGTTAAACGGCCGGATACAGCAAAGTGCGCCCGGAGCAATGTCAACCAAGACCACCTGGCGCGATCAGAGCATGCGTAGCAATGCGGCCCCAACCCTCGCCCGCGTATGATCGCAAGAATAACACTCCGCGTGCATCATTACGCTTTGGAGCTACCATGGGCACAGAGGAGGGGGCACGATCACAACGGACCCAGAGTGCGGTTCGACCACACCAGGGGCTCGCAAATGTGCCCCTCTTTTTTATTATTATTTTTCTTCTTTGTACACATGACTCTGTTAACCAGAAGCCCTGTCCGATGGTGAACCTGCCGAACTCATGATGCAACAGTCAGGGACTAAAGAATGCCGCGTCGAACACTCAGGTGGTCTCAATTACGAGCATTAAATTCAATTATATACACCAAATCCGCAGCTCATCCCTGGAGGGGGACATGTTTATTTAGTCCAAATCCCTTGCTTACCGCACTATTTGTATCAGTCCGCTCTACTGGCAGACTTTTCTTTCATTAATAATGCAGCACCTTTATGATCGCAATTGCATTACATTATATATATATATGCTCATTATATGACATCTGGCACCCGTATATTTTGATACGGCGTAATACACCAGGGGCTTATGTTCCCCACTCTATGGTGTGATAAAGTCCGAACACTTTCACAAGTGCGGCACCCCGAACTTATAGCATTATATGAATCGGCTCCGAATCATGTCTTGGGTCAATAGTTGGGTTTGCCTGGCTCCCACGTTTTGGTGCCTTACGTTCCGTTCTGTCGGCTAAGGTGGCACTGGGAGAACCACTACGATTGCGCCCCGGTTGAGCCGGGTTAACGCCTCAGTGGAGAAAGCTAAAACTGACTGGCATGATAAGGCGAGAGACTGGTCGCTGTTCGAGAGGTTTTTTCGGGTCCTTAAAGACTCACGCCGCTTCGAGTGAAGTTCCGGATAATGTCCGATGAAGGCGTGGATAGCGCCCCGGATTCGGTCTTCCGAATACCAGGGGCTTCGCCGAAATTTAAAATTATAGAATTCTATGGCTAAGTGAGAGTGTTCAAGCATTATAAGTCTGGTTGCCTTGTTCGTCGTGTTGAGCGCCTCCCTAGATGGACCCAAAGATGGGAACAAGAGTGCTCAAGTTTATCCCGAACACCCCAACACTTGTGGCTTGGGGGCTGAAGCCAACGACTTGCCATCTCTCAGATTTTACAAACGGCCGCACATAAGGTAATATTTTAAATTAAACAAGCGTTGCTCATGGCGCATATGAACGAAGTTTTCAGCGCACAGGATAAATAAACAGTGAGTTCACTCAAAGATTACATTTCGGGAGCACTCATCTGCAATATTGCAGGCTCCCTTCAGGACAATTTTATAATACTTCTCCGGCGTGCGATACTCCTTGCCCGGCGGCGATGGGTCCGTGAGAAGCTTCTCCGCATCCAATTTGCCCCATTGCACTTTATGCGGGCAAGGGCCCGACAAGCGCCTTCGATACAGGCGGAGCACTTGACTACATCCAGCCTGGGGCATGCATCCATCAGTCGCCGCACGAGGCCAAAGTAGCTACCAGGCATGGCCTGTCCAGGCCACAGCTGGACTATGAGGCCCTTCATGGCCTCCTCAGCTACCTTGTGGAGTTCGACCAGCTGCTTCAGCTGGTCGCTTGGGGGCACCGGATGGTCGGCCTTAGCATACTGAGACCAGAAGACCTTCTCCGTCGAGCTCCCCTCCTCGCCACGATAGAATGCGGCGGCATCAGACGCACTACGCGGCAGATCTGCAAACGCCCCTGGAGAGCTCCGAATACGGGTAAGTGTCAGGTAGTTCACATTAACATGCCTGCTTTGCATGAAAAACGCCTTACCCGCCGCTATCTTCTTTATGTCCTCAACCTCGTGAAGGGCCTTACGGGCCTCGGCCTTGGCGGACTTGGCACTTTCGAGAGCCGAGGCAAGCTCGGACTTTCGAGTCTTGGAGTCACGCTCTAAACTCTCATGTTTTTCCATGAGAACCTGGAGCTCTTGCCGAAATTCCGCCACACACGCCTCTTGCTTTTCTCGCTCAGCCCGTTCCGCGGCCGCATTGCGTTCGGCCGCGGACACAGCATCCCGCAGGGCTGCCACCTCGTTAGTGGCCCCTGCAATACACATATTATCCTTGTTAATTTTATTTGCAACCAAAATCCTTTTCTGTAAGGTACTTATTCAAAGAGGTGTTACTCACCTTCTTTTTCCTCGAGCTGCTTCTTTGCATGGCCGAGCTCTTGCTCGGACTGCTCGAGTTCCTTCTTCAGCACATCAACCTCCGCCGTTAGTGCGGCAGAGGTCAGCAGTGCAGCCTGCAAACCCATATTGACATATTTTAGGCAACCCTGCTTATATCTTGTTATAGATCCTTAGTCCGGCTTTTCTTTCCGAACACCGAACTAAGCATCAGGGGCTACTGTCTATGCGGTATTACATTACATAATTTTAACTTCTTACCTCAAAGCCTGTTAAAAGGCTGCTGCAGGCTCCGGTCAGCCCGCTCTTAGCGAGCTGAACCTTCTCAATCACCGCACTCATGATAGTGCGGTGTTCTTCCTCGATGGAAGCGCCTTTAAGCGCCTCCAGCAGGTTATCCGGGGCCTCCAGTTGGACGGAGGCCGCCGGCGTCACGGTCCTGCCCTTCTTTCGAAGGGGCCGCTTGCTGGACTCTGGAACCACTGTGGGTTCCGATGTAGAGTCCGGCACGAAGTCCGGGAGGCTGCCTGACGGCGCCTCCGGAGCCTCCCCCTGATGGGTCCCTCTCTGGGATCCCACCTCGACGTCCTCGCCGGCGCGTGTGGTGGAGGCAGTCGGGATGGAATTTACATCCGACGAGGCCAATGACCCGCTCGATGAGTCGGGGAGATCATCATTGGCCGGACTACGGGCAGAATGCGGCGTTAGAAGGATACTACGCGACATAAAAGAAATTACACATCAAGGATCCGGATACTTACGATCTTGCCAGATGCCTGGCCCTTGGAGGCCACTCATCCTCACCAACGCTGATGTTGGCGGAACTGTCCGGGGGGATAGTTCTCCCCCTCTTGGACCCTTCGGCCTCCCCGATGGGGGAAGCCTTCCTTTTCTTCTCTCCCTCCTCCGGGAGAGAGTACTCCTCTTCCTCGTCTTCGGGGGAGGAGTCCTCGTCGTCGTCAGACGCCTGATTGCGGGAACTCTTTCGAGTCCCCGTGGCGACCTTCTTGGCCTTCTTCTCCGGCACCACGTGCGGTGCCGGAACCAGCAGCCCTGTTAAGCGGGCGTCCACTGGGTCTTCTGGCATGGGAGCCGGGCTGATGAGCAGCTTGGCCTTCTCCATCCATTCCTGTCAAAGGAAGAGGCAGAATGAAACCTCACTAGAGTCAATCGAATTATCACAAGTGTCCCGTAATGGGGTTGAATCACTTACCTCGTCAGTTGGATACTGCGAGCTGAATCCGCGGTCTTCGGTCGCGGACGCGGGGGCTTCGGCGCCCTTGAACAGCACCCTCCAGGCGCCTTCGTATGTTGTATCGAAGAGCCCGCTTAGCGCCTGGTGCTGTTCTGGATTGAACTCCCACAAATTAAATGCCCGTTCTTGGCATGGGAGGATCCGCCGGATGAGCATGACTTGGACCACGTCGACGAGCCTGAGCCTATTGCTCACCATCTTCTTGATACATGCTCGGAGTCCCGTCACCTCCACCGGATTCCCCCACTGCAAGCCCTTCTCTTTCCAGGAGGTGAGCTGCGTGGGGATGCCAGATCTAAACTCGGGGGCCGCCGCCCATGTGGATTTGCGCGGCTCGGTGATGTAGAACCACCCCGATTGCCACCCCTTGATGGAGTCCACGAAGGTCCCTTCTAGCCAAGGGACGTTGGGCAATTTGCCCAACATGGCGCCTCCGCATTCCGCTTGCGTACCCTTCACAACCTTCGGCTTGACGTTGAAGGTCTTGAGCCACAGGCCGAAGTGGGGCCGGATGTAGAGGAAGGCCTCGCACACGACGATAAACGCCGAGATGTTGAGGATAAAGTTCGGCGCCAGATCGTGGAAATCCAGTACGTAGTAAAACATGAGCCCCGGACAAATGGATGGAGCGGAAAGCCCAGTCCGCGGAGGAAGTGGGGGAGGAAGACGACCCTCTCATGAGGCCCGGGGGTAGGGATGAGCTGCCCCTCATCGGGCAACCGATGCGCGATATCACCGGAAAGGTATCCGGCGCTGCGCAGCTTGGTGATGTCCTCCTCCTTGACGGTGGAGGCTAACCATTTACCTCCCGCTCCGGACATATTCGGAGAAGGTCGAGGCAAGATGCGTGAGCTCGGGCGTTGGATCTTGAGTTCGCGGGGATGGATAAGCAAAGGAGGAAGAAGGCGTAGGTGAGAAGGTGAATCCTTATCCCTTATACATAGGTGGACAAAACTATGTGTCCCCCACCAGCCTGGTAAAACTCGCTTATCTCCCAAGCGCCACCATCAGTGGCGCGGTTGGGTTACCCACGCACGTATTGATGAGAATCCCGGAATAAGGGGAACACGATCTCTGCTTCGACAAGACGTGCCAAGGAAACCGCTTCGCTAAACATGCTGAGGTGGTATAGTAATTCAAACAAAGGCCTGGTGGCGGTGTGATGTCACGCCGCATAATACGTCAGCAGATTGAACTAAGTGTACATTTTATTCTCTCTACGGTGGAATGTGGAATTTATTTTGCAGAGCCGGACACTATCCTGGTGTTCATGATCTTCTCTAGATTATTCAAGGGAGGAACCCGCCTTGCAATGCCGAACATTATGCACGCCGGACTTATCGTCATTGAAGACTGGTTCAGGGGCTACTGAGGGAGTCCTGGACTAGGGGGTGTCCGGACAGCCGGACTATCGTTGTCCGCCGGACTCCAAGACTACGAAGATACAAGATTGAAGACTCCGGCTCGTGTCCGGATGGTACTTTCCTTGGCGTGGAAGGCAAGCTTGGCAATACGGATATGTAGATCTCCTACCATTGTAACCGACTCTGTGTAACCCTAGCCCTCTCCGGTGTCTATATAAACCGGAGGGCTTTAGTCCGTAGGACAACATACATTACAACAATCATACCATAGGCTAGCTTCTAGGGTTTAGCCTCCTTGATCTCGTGGTAGATCTACTCTTGTACTACCCATATCATCAATATTAATCAAGCAGGACGTAGGGTTTTACCTCCATCGAGAGGGCCCGAACCTGGGTAAAAACATCGTGTCCCTCGTCTCCTGTTACCATCCGCCTAGACACACAGTTCGGGACCCCCTACCCGAGATCCGCCGGTTTTAACACCGACACTGGTATTTTCAGTTGCTCGTCCATCCAACGGCACTTCCCTGATACAGGTTCCAAGGTTCCGCCAGCCCCGAAGAACCAAGTCCGGCAACGGTCTGGCCAGTTCATTGTCTCTGGTTTTGAGGTAGATCATTCTCAGCCTTGGACCACTTAGGCCGGGCTTTGAGGTAGCCACCTGACCCCGTGCGATGGTGAAACTGCTTCTTCGCAGCATTTTGCTTGTTTGTCGCCGACATCTTCTTACTCTTTTCCGATGTCTTGTGGGCCACAAATGCGGGCCAGTGATCTTTGATCTTCTCATATTTGCCGATGAATTTTGGTGTCTCTTCTTTGTCGATAAGCTTGTTCAGCTCTTTCCTCCACCTCCTAAATAGGCTTGCCATCTTCTTAAGAGCACAAGACTTGATTAATTGCTCTTTAACTGGCTTCTCCGGATCCTCCTCTAGCGGTAGGGTGAAATTTGCCTTCAGCTCAGTCCAAAGATCATCTTTCTACATATCATTGACATAAGACACCTCAGGGTCTTCCTTCTTAGGCTTATACCATTGCTGGATGCTGATCGGGTTCTTGTCCCTAATAAGAACCCCGCACTAAGCAGAAAATGCGTTCTTTGTCCGGATGGGTTCAATCGGTTCGCCGTCGGGCGCGATTGCTGTGATCTCAAACCTTTCATCCGAGCTCAACTTTTTCTTTGGGCCTCGTCTCCTTACCGAAGTTGTGCTCGATCCGAAGGGCTAGAAAAAGGAAGAAAGGCGAGAGTTAATTAATATGTGTACATATACCAAAACAATGGATGCATCAATTAACTAGTCAGCACTGGCTTAACTAATATATATATACCTGGCCGGACTCAGTTCGGTCACCGGAGCAGTCAGCACGGTCTCCTTCTTGTACCTCCATTGGGTCACCGGAGCCATCATGAACATAGCCCTCTTCTTGTACCGGCATTAATGGGCCGGAGCCATCATGAACATAGCCCTCTTCTTCACCCAGTCCTTCCTGACCATCGGTGTCATTGAGAAATGACGCAACAACATCACTTCCTTGTGCAATTATGTCCCCCAACATCGCTTCTGTTGCTTCGTCTCGGGAGTGCTCCATAGTTTCTGCAAATATTTACAACATGTCAATTATTATTCAAACATGGTACAGATGGATATATATTAGTGGCAAACGTAGAACTAGCTAGCTAATCACAATAAGGAATCACGTTAGTGGCCTCGTAGGGTTTGGGGTGGCCTAGACAACGCTTCAAGGGTTTGGAGTGGCCTCGACACAACGCTTCAAGGGTTTGGGGTGGCCTCGACGACAACGCTCTTTTAACTTGGTAAATTTGGGTGGCCTCGAGAGAGTTTGTCGGGTAGGGGCGCGGCGGGAGGGGGTAGGATACCAACATCGTTTTCTCTCTAGGGTTTGGGTGTCCTCGAGAGTTTTGGTCGAGCGAGATGGCCGAGGGGGGTGCTGCGGTGGTATAAGTTATCACGGTCGAGAGGGGGTATATATATCGACCGCCCCTCATGTCGAAGTTATCCGGGAGGGGGTTATATCAACAACAACGCGACACATACACGGGAAAATAATGTTATCGGGGAGGGGGTATATCGACCCACCCACGTGTTGAAGTTATCGGGAGGGGTTTATATTG
>NC_041387.1:24941808-24942600 GCF_002162155.2 Triticum dicoccoides
AAGTTATCGGGAGGGGGTATATCGACCCCGGCCCCCTCGTGTTGAAGTTATCAGGAGGGGCTATATCGACCGCCCCCCACGTGTTGAAGTTATCGGGAGGGGTATATCGACCCCCTGGTGTTGAAGTTATCGGGAGGGGGTATATCGACCCCCCCACGTGTTGAAGTTATCGGGAGTTTATATCGACACGACATACGTACATGAAAATAATATTATCGGGGAGGGGGTATATCGACCCCCCCACGTCCTTCTTAATATCACTTAGCAACTTTTGCAACGATAGGGAGGGGGTGCTCCCGTGGACTAAAATCCGTCTATGCACGATAGAAAATTCTGAAAAAATACATCTATGATCCCTCTACGTCCCCGCCTCTCTCATAAACAAAAAAAATCTGTGAATAAAACAATATCATGTTCTATGAACAATAAAACATCATATTTCATCCACATCCGTGCATACATCATATATGTGATCATCTATGAAAAAAACATCATATTCTATAAAAAATCATTACATATATATATGAATAAAAACAATTATGATAACAAGCATATACATCATCATATATATAAAAAACAAGCATATATATGAAAAAAAACAAGCATATATATGAAAAAGAAATGCTAGGGAGGGCACCGGCCGGACCAAGGTGAGGAGGACCGCGGGGTCGGCGGCGAGGATGGTGACGGGGCAGTGGACGCGTGCTCGAGGTAGGGGGCGATGTTGACGAAGGGCGAGGCAGGGCGACGGCGACGACGTACGGGGGCGGGCCGGGGCGGCGCGTGTCGGGG
>NC_041387.1:24943816-24949976 GCF_002162155.2 Triticum dicoccoides
TTTTCTTTGTTGCTTTATTTATTTTATTTTGTTTCTACTTACAACAAAATACTTATTATTGCTATTTTTATTTTGTTTCGAGTTTTTTTGTTTTGTTTTCTGTATTATTTATTTTCTTTTGTTTTTTGCTTTATTTTTTAATTCCTTTTGCTTTTAGGTCAGCAAAATTATAAACTTCTGTTAGTGCCATTAGTTTATGAAAAATTATAAACTTTCTGTTAGTGCCATTAGTTTTCAAATTTGAAACAATGACGTGGCTGCCCTCTTGAGAGTGTTCTTGGTGAGAACATAGTTGACAAGGAGCGAACCGGGATTAATGGTATTACGAGGGCCGAACCATAAGACATCAAAGCATTTCAAATGAACTCTGAAAAAGTTGAAGGTTGGCATGGTATCATAATTTCACCCACATAGCATGTGCATGTACAAAACAGACAATGGTATCATACTCGTCTGTTACAAAGTTGGCATGGTATCATCATAATAGTTGCGGGAGAAAGTCTTCACTTTTTCTTCGCTTGTGTCATTTGCTTATTGCGCCGTAACCATGGATAATCTTCATCGTTTATCAGGATGCTAGGGTCAGCCTTGACTTTGAAGGGAGGAATTTCATGAAACTTTTCATAATCTTCAGACATGTCTGTCTTGCCCTCCACTCCCACGATGTCCCTTTTTCCTGAAAGAACTATGTGGCACTTTGGCTCATCGTATGATGTATTCGCTTCCTTATCTTTTCTTTTTCTCGGTCTGGTAGACATGTCCTTCACATAGATAACCTGTGCCACATCATTGGCTAGGACGAATGGTTCGTCAGTGTACCCAAGATTTTTCAGATCCACTGTTGTCATTCCGTACTGTGGGTCTACATGTACCCCGCCTCCTGACAGATTGACCCATTTGCACTTAAACAAAGGGACCTTAAAATCATGTCCGTAGTCAAGTTCCCATATGTCCACTATGTAACCATAATATGTGTCCTTTCCCCTCTCGGTTGTTGCATCAAAGCGGACACCGCTGTTTTGGTTGGTGCTCTTTTGATCTTGTTCAATCGTGTAAAATGTATTCCCATTTATCTCGTATCCTTTGTAAATCAATACAGTCAAAGATAGTCCCCTGGACAACAAGTACAGCTCATCACAAACAGTGTTGTCACCTCTGAGACATGTTTCCAACCAACTGCTGAAAGTCCTGATGTGTTCACATGTAATCCAGTCGTCGCACTGCTCCGGGTGTTTGGAGCGCAGACTGATCTTGTGTTCATCGACATACGGGGTCACCAAGGTAGAGTTCTTTAGAACTGTGTAGTGTGCTTGAGACCAAGAATATCCGTCCCTGCATATTATTGAGTCCCTTCCAAGCGTGCCTTTTCTAGTCAGTCTCCCCTCATACCACGATTTAGGGAGACCTATCTTCTTGAGGCCAGGAATGAAGTCAACACAAAACCCGATGACATCCTCTGTTTGATGGCCCATGGAGATGCTTCCTTCTGGCCTAGCGCGGTTACAAACATATTTCTTTAGGACTCCCATGAACCTCTCAAAGGGGAACATATTGTGTAGAAATGACAATCTCATCGACTAGATGAACTAGGACGTGCGTCATGATATTGAAGAAGGATGGTGGGAACACTAGCTCGAAACTGACAAGACATTGCGCCACATCACTCCTTAGCCTTGGTACGATTTCTGGATCGATCACCTTCTGAGAGATTGCATTGAGGAATGCACATAGCTTCACAATGGCTAATCGGACGTTTTCCGGTAGAAGCCCCCTCAATGCAACCGGAAGCAGTTGCGTCATAATCACGTGGCAGTCATGAGACTTTAGGTTCTGGAACTTTTTCTCTGGCATATTTATTATTCCCGTTATATTCGACGAGAAGCCAGTCAGGACCTTCATACTGAGCAGGCATTCAAAGAAGATTTCTTTCTCTTCTTTCGTAAGAGCGTAGCTGGCAGGACCTTCATACTGCTTTGGAATCATGCCGTCTTTTTCGTGCAAACGTTGCAGGTCCTCCCGTGCCTCAGGTGTATCTTTTGTCTTTCCATAAACGCCCAAGAAGCCTAGCAGGTTCACGCAAAGGTTCTTCGTCACATGCATCACGTCGATTGAAGAGCGGACCTCTAGGTCTTTCCAGTAGGGTAGGTCCCAAAATATAGATTTCTTCTTCCACATGGGTGCGTGTCCTCAGCATCATTCGGAACAGCTAGTGCGCCGGGACCCTTTCCAAAGATTACGTGTAAATCATTGACCATAGCAAGTACGTGTTCACCGGTATGCATGGCGGGCTTCTTCCGGTGATCTGCCTCACCTTTGAAATGATTGCATTTCCTTCGACATTGATGGTTGGTCGGAAGAAATCGATGATGGCCCAGGTACACATTCTTCCTGCAGCTTCCCAGGTATATACTATCGGTGTCAAGTAAACAATGCGTGCATGCATGGTATCCCTTGTTTGTTTGTCCTGAAAGGTTACTGAGAGCGGGCCAATCATTGATGGTCACGAACAGCAACGCCTTTAGGTCAAATTCCTCCTGTTTGTGCTCATCCCACATACGTACACCATTTCCATTCCACAGCTGTAAAAGTTCTTCAACTAATGGCCTTAGGTACACATCAATGTCGTTACCGGGTTGCTTAGGGCCTTGGATGAGAACTGGCATCATAATGAACTTCCGCTTCATGAACATCCAAGGAGGAAGGTTATACATACATAGAGTCACGGGCCAGGTGTTGTGATTGCTGCTCTGCTCCCCGAAAGGATTAATGCCATCCGCGCTTAAAGCAAACCATACGTTCCTTGGGTCACTTGCAAACTCATCCCAGTACTTTCTCTCGATTTTTCTCCACTGCGACCCGTCAGCGGGTGCTCTCAACTTCCCATCTTTCTTACGGTCCTTACTGTGCCATTGCATCAACTTGGCATGCTGTCCGTTTCTGAACAAACGTTTCAACCGTGGTATTATAGGAGCATACCACATCACCTTCGCAGGAACCCTCTTCCTGGGGGGCTCGCCGGCAACATCACCAGGGTCATCTCGTCTGATCTTATACCATAATGCACCGCATACCGGGCATGCATTCACTACTAGGGAAAAGGCTAGCAGCAGCGCGGGTTTTAGATGTATCAGTAGCGCGGGCACCCGCGCTACTAATACGGCGCTACAGCTAACTCATAGCAGTAGCGCGTGCGCACCCGCGCTACTGCTACACAAGTGTAGCAGCAGCGCGGTTAGGGGAAACTCGCTACCGCTAGTAGCGCTAGCGCTCTTTGGCTGGACGCGCTACTGCTATTGAGGCGCTGCTGCTAACTTTTGTACACTCGCTACTGCTAATTTAAGTAGTTTTTTGGCATATTTGTTTTGTATTTGAACCGGCTTTATAGAAGAATCTTTAGCACATAGAAATGTCATCATGATACACATACAAATGCCTGCGAGACCACAAATGTAATCATAGCATGTACATACAAATAGTCTCTTCATAATCATCATCCAACACAAAGTGATATCTTGTCATCATCTCGAAAATAGCAATACATGCAAGTCTCGAATACTTGCAACTACAACAACGTCATCCATCTAAACAAAGGTATACGCAAGAAGTGCTATCACTATGAGTGAGAGCGGAACCATGCAGTACATGAGGTGGCGGTTACGAGTCCTCTCTCGCGCTAGCGTGAACCTCAAGTAACTAGCTTCTCCTTCTTGTCTGCTTTTGAAGCCTTTATGGCTGGCGCCCGTGAACCCATTCACTTGCGCCTGACACTCATGCCACTCGTTGTACACCCCCGGAACCTTCCCTTTGTACACGACATAGCATTTCCATCTCGCCATCAAGAAACTAGGTACCTGTTAGAGATGCATGTTCATGAAGAGGATGTACAATCATATATATGCAACAAAATATACTAGAGCAACACCAAAAAAGAAAGGTTAGCAACTAGATGCAACATATACAGTACGCAAATTAATTAACTAGAGGTACGCAGGTCATCGTACGCAAACTAACAAAGTAGTGTTACGCAAGTTTGGCAGGGACCGTGGACATCACAAAGTTTCATCGCTACAAAAAGTATACAAGTTCAACCGACACATATCATCATCATTGGCATCATAAATCACTAGAAGTTCCATCCTTCCATATCATCGAGGACGAACCCTAGCTTCTTGAACGGCGTGAGGTCTAGACGTTGCATGCCTATGCGAGTTCGGACGTCAGTTTGCGATATAGGGCCGTGGTGGAACATCCCCTTCTCATCGACGACTTCTTTCATGATGATCGTCGCAATGTCGCTTTGGATGCGAAAGAAGTCATCTCTAAGTTTATAATTCGCTTCTCCATGAGATTCTAGCCACTTGTGGATATGATCATCATTTCTGCTGTTAATGCGAAGCTTTTGGTGATCCGTGTTGAACTGAATCATGAGATGGACGATGTAGAATCCATCCTTCTTGCTTGGTTTTGGGACATGGATGCAGGAGAAGTTAGTTTTATGCGCGAAACCCATCTTCTTGTTCCTTTGTTTCTTGATATGCACGTGGCCACCTCTAAAGCTGAAGCCTTGGAGAGCATCATCTAGAATATTCATTATGTGGGTGTAGTCCTTTTTCTCGTAGTCTCTGGAAGGGTCAAAATACACGGCGTGGGAGACTTGCGGGTAAAGAACGATAAGGACGGCGCGCCCGTTGCTGCGGGGAAAAGACACCTCGAATTATTCCCCATATGAGAGAGAAGGAATGATTGAAATGTACGAAAGGGTTGTCCGGAACTGACTTACTTTGGATGATAAGGCACGAGGACAATTTCCCGGTCCTTATTCTGTACCATGAAGTTTTGGAGGTACTCCCTAGCGGTTTCACGCTCAAAGTCGCCCAGACTCAAGAAAGTCTCGTGCATGTAGTACGGATCCGCCACACAGATTTGCGAGACTTCTTCACTCTTCATGACAGAGCTCATATGTAGCGCAAAAAGGCGCACGATAGTAAAATCAAGCCGCCTTGTTAGAAACATCTCAAAGATATGGTCAAACCATAGGAAGAACACCTCCGCGGGCCGTGTGTCGATGTAGCACTTCCCCTCAGGCACACGAGCCGTGTATGTCGGATATCCTGGATCCTTTGAGGCTAGTAGGCTTTTCTCAGTCGACAGCACATGGTCGTGCAGTCTCCTGAGATCCCCTGATAGTGCCTCCAGCGGTTTCGGCGGTAGCATCGGCTCGCCCATGAGATGGAACATGACTGCACCTTTCACGGGTACACGCTCTTTAGAATGCATCGTCTGGCTGCTGTGTGCTCTGGCTTTTTTGGAGGCAGTTACCTTCCCCGATCTCTTCCTCTCCTTTTTCTTGGGCCCACCTTCCAGACCCTTCCTTAACCCCTGCCCAAGTGTTCCCGGGCTAAGTACTGTACGACCCTCGCGCCTGGCTAGTTGAGCCTGTGTTGAGGCGGCATCTTCAGGCGTGTCCTGTGAGGATTTCATGAAGAGAGACTTTTTGCAATCCATGGTACGGCCCTGCTCGGGCAAATCATCCATATCCTCATTAGCAAGCTAATAGCCCGATTCGTCATATGGTTGACTCATCATATCTATGTCACAGTCATACGCGTTTGTATTGAGGTAATCCAAAGGGTCGACCTCCGTCTCATCATCCATTTTCTGTTCTACAGGAGAAATTACATCAGCCAGTACTATTGCACCCCCTTCATCATGTCGTCCGCCGCTCTCACCCGGCACTACTACAGGAGCTGGTAATTGCGTAGGTGGGGTGGTGGTCTCCGCACATGCTTGTTGATGTGTGGTAGTTATTGGTGTGCTCTCGGTCGGCTCCAGACGAATAAGGTTCTTCGGCCATAGCAGCACCCAACCCTTGCAGCGTACAATCCGCGGCGGGGTCTCGTCGTCCGCTCCCACATGGTGTACTGGAGGAGGCAAATCCTCGTGCCCCGATTTCACACTGGTCAAGCTAACCCTGAAGTTCCCAGCGGGGATCGGCTGGTTGTGGAATGTGCGTTGAGAGGGGTCCATTATCATCCCCTTTCCCACGTCCACCTTCTGGCCTTTGATCAAGTAGAGTATGGTGCATGGGGTTTCTTTCGCCTGCAAACACATATGTCTGTGGTGTAAAACAACCGAAAGGCAACAAAAATGGAATATTATA
>NC_041387.1:24950510-24952574 GCF_002162155.2 Triticum dicoccoides
TATATGTTGGTGCGACATGTAATTACCGTGACGGCGTCGAGCTCAGCCAAAGACGAAGGCCCATGTAGCGCGCCTGAGACTGAGGACGGGCTTTTATGAGCGGGAGCGGCTGCGAGAGGAGGCCCGGTTGCTTGAGCAAGTGATGGTGCGATGGTGTTGTTGTTCATGGAGTTGCTCACGACGAAACTGGGCATCGGGAAATCATGTACCGTCTTGTCTGGATTTTCCTTCGCCCAGTTGATGATAACTGGAACCAAGTTAGTAGCGAAATCATTTCTGCAGGCAGTTACAGCTGCATTGACTGCCTGCTGTAGCAACTCATATTTGTCCTCGGCTTCTTTTTTCGCGTCGTCAGCTGCTTTTTTCTCGACCGCAAGCTTCACCTTTGCATCGATGTTCGCCTGACTAAACTTCTTTTTCTGCTTCTTGGCCTCCGGGCCGTCGTTGTAAAACACCTTCCACGTGGCGTCGTCTCCAGTGCCGTGCACACGACCATATTGCGGCTGCTGGTCCAACGGGAGTCCCTTAAGTTCGTTCAAGGCCCGGTTGAGAGGGGTGTCCCACTTGGGCCTCATCGAAGAAGTAGGGCTTTCGGCTGCAAGCCGGTGTTGCTTCTCCAGTAGTCTAATCAATTTCCTCGTGATCTTGTCCGTGTAAAAAACCTTTTTCTCCTTGTCCCACTTGTAGCGGGCCCTGATGAAGTCATGCTCCAAGGGGTTGGTGAACTTCGCGAAGGGGTCTGGGAGACCCGCGGCTTCACGTTCCGCGTCCTCCTTATCCCATATTGGCCTTTTACCGAGGTAGCCACGGCTTCCGAGGCGATGCTTCCCCGTGTTCCTTTGCTGAAGGCTTTTGAATTTCGCAGCCTTAGCCTTGGCTGCCGCGGTAGTGCAAGTGTCCTTGAATTTTTCGAACTCCTCTTCCCTAAGTGTCGGATTTTCCTCCAGAATCTTGGACAGGGGTTCATCAGCCTCAATAGCTCGTTTCACCCTCCCTTTCCAGGAGGCCAAATCATTGCTGAACATGCCCATGGCGTGATTGTTAATCTTTTTCATCTTCGGATCATCCCACGGTTGTTCTATGTTATCATCCCGATCGGGGAACTTGAATCTCTTGTGCAACTTCGTTAGGAGCAACTGCGTCAAATGTTCTTTACTCCTCAAGTCATCGTCGTTGATGCTCGAGCATTCCCGTAGGATGCATCCTACTTGGTTCCCATAGCTCTTGCGAGGTTCTTCTGGCTCTAACGGCTCAAACTTGCCAGGTGCCATCTTTGTGATCACAAGTCGTCCAATCCCTAGTTTGTTAGGTTTTCGTATCCTCTGCTTCTTATGCTTCCTCTTTTCGGTATCGGCATCGGGGCCGGTACCTTCCCCGCTGGTACCTTCCCCGCTGGTACCTTCCCCACCGGTCTCGGCGCCGCCATCGGTGCCGGCGCCGTCGGTGTCGATGTCGGCGTCAGTACCATCATCCAGGCCGACCTGCAAACCTTGCTTAGCAGTCAAATAGTCGAGGTACTCTTGTTCACCCTCATAATCCATCTCGTCTGCATCTTGGTCAGAAGGCCCAGCTTCTTCGTTGTTCGACATGTTTCCTATGATTAAGTGGCCTCATTTATTTCTAAAAGTATGAATAAGTGAGAAATGAGATAAAAAGAAATCTATGTGCCAGCACTCGATATGCCAACTATGTAGCACAAATCATGCCTTTATTCACGGGAAATTTCGGCATGACCTTTGCTAAAAAATGGACATATCGAGGGCCTGAAATTCACCGAAACGGAAATGAATCAACATTCCGGCGTAACATAGGCCACTCGGGTCATTTTCCAAACATGACATGTCCAAAACATGACATATGCACATATCACATGTCCAGTTCAAATTTCCATATAAATTCAGCTAATTTTGAAACCTAGCTAAATTCATAACTAAATAGATAACCTAATTAATTAACATGAAGAACCCTAGCAGAGAGGGGGGGGTTACAGAGAGTGCAGGGGCGAGGAGGCAGGCCCGACGACGGCCGGCAGGGGAGAGGAGGAAGGCGAGGGCCGACGGGTCG
>NC_041387.1:24953073-24958868 GCF_002162155.2 Triticum dicoccoides
TGGGTCGGGGGGGAGCGGCGTGGTCGGGGGCTAGCACCGGCACCGGAGTCGGGGTCGAGGGCCGGGACGGGGGCGAGCGCCAGCGCCGGCGGAGTCGGGGGCGAGCGCCGGGGCCGGGTCGGGCGCGGCGGAGCGATGGGGGAGAGAGAGTGGGGATTTTGGGGGAAATGGCGAGATGAAGCAGGGCGAGTGAGAATTTTGGGTTAAGTGAACGTAGCAGTAGTGCGTTATGTCAAAACGCGCTGCTACTAAATTCTGTAGCTACAGCGGTTTCGGAGAAACGCGCTACTACTATGATCTGTAGCTGCAGCGGTTTATGAGAAACACGCTACTACTAAGATCTGTAGCTGCAGCGGTTTTGTAGAAACGCGCTGCTACTGCCGTCGCTACTGCCAGTTTTCCTTTTTCTTTTCCTTTATTTTATCCCACTTTTATTTCCCGAGGGCAGTGAACGAAGGGAGGCGATATATATTGCATCATTTGACAGTTAAATATGTATGCAAAATAGGAACATATATATTACACATCATTGGACCCCATGCATAATAATGGCTAAGTGTGTATACAAAATAGGAAAATATATATATTACACATCATTGGACCCATAACATACGTTTCCTCAGTGCTGACGTTTTCGTTTTTGAGTCAGCTTCTTTCCCTTCTTGTTCGTCGAAGAATAATTGAGCCCCTCATTGTGACTTTGCCTTTTCCATGGAGTACGATTTTTCTTAGGTAATGTAGTATTGATTCTTCTTTTGACGTATACTTCATCATCATCGTCATCTTCCCTCATTGGGTTGCCGTACTGATCATAGTCTTCCTCGTTGGCGACTCCATCCATTCCAATGATGTTCCTTTTGCCTCTCCTCACGACAACACAACTGGGATTGCGCGAGTCAGTTATGAAGAAGCATTGTGTCACGTGCTTAGCGTGTACCCATGGCTCGTTTTTTGCGATAGCGTTCACGGTAGCGCTCTTGGCGTCGGGTATAGTCATGGTAGTGAACATCCGGCTTTCTCTTTCGACATTCTTAGCCCATCTGACACGGAACATCGTCATGTTGTGCAGTCCAGAGTAGTCAAGCTCCCAGATCTCCTCGACCCTTCCATAAAATCGTTCAGTTGTGCCGTTGTCGCTGCCGGTCATGCATTCCATCGTCACCCCTGAGTTCTGATCATCACTGTCCATATCTTTTGCCTCCGTGTAGAACATGTATCCGTTGATATCATATGCCTGATAGGTTACGAGGTTGGGCGAGGGGCCATGTGCTAAGGCGTATATGAGCAATCCGTCCTTAGAGCCCTCCTCCGGGGGATTAGCAATAATATGCTCTTTGAACCAATGCAGGAAAGTGGAGTTGTGCTCTCTAGTAACTTCGGCGTCCGTCCTGCATACCGCCCGGTCACGATACTTCTTTGCGATAATTTCTTTGTGCAGTGCCACGAAAGGATCTACCTCGTCTAGGTGTTGTAGCACTACCAAGTTTGCTCTGTCAAAGTCGCTGCGTCGATCTGAGTATGCCACGTGCAGTTCCCTGCGACCATTGCAGTGACCATCTTCTTCGAGCCTCCCATCGTGCTTGTTAACGGGCAAACCAACACTAACACCAGACGGCTGGTCTGCGCCATATAGAAAATTCTCACAGAAAGAGATGCACTCTTGTGCCAAATAGCCCTGGACGATGCTTCCATCCGGACGGGACATGTTACGAACGAATCCTTTGATGATCCCATTCATCCTCTCAAACGGCATCATGTTGTGCAGGATATGGACACACAGATGCACCATCACGTCGAAGAACGCGAGCGGGAAGTACATCTCAAGCTCATTCAGTATCACAACGATCTCTTCCTGTAGCCTTTGGAGCTGCTTCACACTGATCGACTTTCGAGAGATGACATCGAAAAAGTTGCAGAGACCAATAAGCGTGTCACGGACGTGCTTGTCCATTATCCCTCTAAGGGCAACAGGTAGTATCTGCGTCATCATCACATGACAGTCATGAGACTTCATCCCGCTGAACCTTTTCTTGTCCGTGTCTAGATATCTGCTTATCTTGCCACAGTAACCGGAACTAACTTTCACTCCGGTAAGGCACTTAAAGAATTGATTGATCTCAGCCTGACTTAAGGTGAAGCAAGAGGGGGGGCAATAATTCTCTTTCTTTAATTTCTTGCCCTTCTTCTCCCGTGCCTCTGTCTCCGTCTCTGTCTCGTCTGACATTTTACGGGGTGGCATCTGCAGATCTTCCCTGATTTTCAAATCTTGCAAGTCTTTTCTTGCCTTCGGCCCATCCTTGGTCTTGTCCGGCATGTTCATCAGTGTTGCGAGCAAGCTCTCAAGGACATTCTTACAGATATGCATTTGATCAAGGCAATGAGGTGTATCGAGTTTGTGCCAGTACTCCAAGTCCCAGAACACAGACCTCGTCTTCCATACCTTCAGCAGCGGCTCCGGCGCCTTTCTCATCGTCTTTCCCGGCGCGGGGCACTCCTTCCAGTTTTTCAACAGCTAATCGATTTTGGCACCGCTCCGCTTACGTGGAGGTCCTCGATGCTCAGCGTGACCATTGAATAGATCTCCATGGTTTCTCCACGGGTCGTCCTGTTCAAGCCATCTTCGATGCCCCATGTACACGATTTTCCCAGACCCGCCATCTTTCCTTGATGTTAGCTGCTGAGACGTTGTATCATCCATGCACCGCGTGCATCCGCAATATCCATGGCACACCTGGCCTGCCACATATCCGTAACCGAGATAGTCCTGCACTGTCGTGATCAGTGCGGCTCTCATGTTGAAATACTCACCTTTGCTGGCGTCCCATGTCTTGGCCGGTGTTTTCCATAACGTGTCTAACTCCTCTTGAAGTAGCCCCAGATACAAATTAATATTATTTCCAGGTTGTTTCGGCCCTTGAATAAGCATGCTCATGTGAATGTACTTCGATTTCATGCATAACCAGGGGGGGAGGTTGTACATCCATACAAACACGGGCCATGTACTATGGTTGGTGTTCTGGTTGCCAAACGGATTCATGCCATCGGTACACGCGCCGAGCATGATGTTCCTTGCATCACATTCAAAATACCGATAGAAGCTGTTCAACGCTCTCCACTGGCTTCCATCCTTCACGTGCCTCAGCTTTGGATCATCTCCATCGTCGGGCTTCTTCCTCTCCGCGTGCCAGCACATTAGCTTTGCTTCCTTGGGATCTACAAAATACCTCTGGAGACGAGGAGTGATCGGTAAGTACCATACAACTTTCTGGGGACATTTCTTCCCAGCCTTCTTGTATCGAGAAGCATTGCACACCGGACAGCTTGTTTTTTCCGCGTGCTCCTTTCGATAAATTATGCAATCGTTGATGCATGCATGGTATCTAATGTGTGGCAGATCAAGAGGGCACACGATCTTCTTGGCCTCATCAACACTAGTAGGACATAGATTACCCGCGGGAAGAACGTCCTTTAGGTACTTGAGATGCTCATCGAGGCTAGTGTCGGTCCATTTGTTTTTAGCCTTCGTCTTCAGGAGTTGGAGCGTGAAACTCAACCGGGTCACCTCAGGATTGCAACCATCATACAATGGAGTGTTCGAGTCTACCACCAGTTGCTCCAGCTTAGCCTCCTCTCTAGAAGCAGCTCTCTCAGTACTCGTCTCCTTGCGAAGCAATGCTTGAACATGAGGGTCCCGCACAATTGAACTTAGTACCAACGAACTCTGCTGCGTGGAGTCCATGTCGTTCTCTCCGCCGCCATGTCCGGCCCCTTCTCCTCCGCCATGTCCGGCCCCTTCTCCGCCGCCATGTCCGGCCTCTTCCCCGCCGCCATTATCGATCATATCTTCGTCTTGCCCCGTGTCATCATTGCGTGCCCCGTCGGCATCCTCAACATCGTCATCCTCATCTTCAATTATCCATCGAGTATAGCCATCCATGAAACCAATCATGAGCAGGTGCGCTTCGACACGACCATCGTCATGGCGGTCGAGCCAAACTGATGCGGAGCATCCTTCCATCATCCCCATGGACTCTACATCAACACCTCCAACACCACAAGGACCTATGACTCGAGCACATCCAAGAGCTCTTGAAACCGAGGTGACATCACTCCTCTCACAATTCCCTTTCGATTCACATGAGACATGGTTACTACCTCAAACGAAAATGCTATGCATACTCAGGTACCAAGGAGTCAACCATGAAGAGGCTAGGAAGCAAGGAGAACCGGAAGCGGAAGACATGCGAGAAGACGGAGAGGAAAAAGCACCAAGGACCTGGATGGCCGGACAATCCGGACGGCGGCCCGGACGATCCGGACAGAGCCCGGACGATCCGGACCCCGGTCCGGATGATCCGGCTAAATCGACCGAAGGCTACAGAAGCTCCACCCCGAAGCCGGATCATCCGGACCCCGTCCCGGATCATCGGACCCGGCCCGGACATCCGGACCTCCAGCCGGACATCCGGCCCTGCGCGACCACCAGCCGACCCTCCAGCTCATCCGGGCCTCCACCCGGATCATCCGGACCAGCCCGGATCATCCGGACCCTCGTCCGGATCATCCCGCCAGCGCCTGCGCGCGCGTGTTGGGCTGAGCCCATGTACCCCTTCGCCCCCAACTCTATATATAGGACCCCATCTCCTCACTTTGAGACTTAGCGTTGATTTAGCTCGTTTGTGAGATAGAGCCTCGCTCATCCATCGGATCTCCTCCTCGTGAGAGACCGCGGCCTCTTCGGAGAAGATCCTCTCGGATTCAAGACCCCTTTACGGGAAGATAACCTCGTGGATTCAAGACCTCCTCTCGGAGAAGAACGGCTACCTTTGTATCTTTCCTTTGTTGATTTTGGACCATGTGTTACTCGTGCTTCGATGATCTAGACCTTGTGTGATTGATCTCTTGTCGGTTGAGTGTCTCCCTCGTTCTTCCTCGTGATTTCCTCGTGTTCTTCCGCGCGTTCTTCGTGTTCCCTCCGTAGGATCCCCTCCAAACGTGAAAGATCGACGCTATAGGGTTCCACCCTACATCACAAACTATTCCTTTGCATTTTCGACACGGACATAAAACCTCTGTCCGGTTATTTTCTTTCATGTCTTGCACCGCCGACCGCAACCACCTGTCCACCATCGTTCCACTGACCATCGTCAACTCTGCACGGTAATAATAAAAAAATTGATTGTAAAAATGCATGCATGCATCAAACTCATAAAAAAAATTGGCATGACCTTCCCTAAAAATAGGACATATATGGATCTAGAGTTTTCCCGGAATTCACTGAAACGGAAATAAATCGACATTTCGGCAAAACATAGGCAACTCAAAAGCACAATTTGGCGGCGTCAGCTCATGCCACACACACAATTTCCACAAACATATCACACACACATAAACACATTTCCATTTTGCAAAAGCATGAAATTTTCATCACCTCTATCTCGATCGAGATCGAGCACACGGTGGAGATGATGTTGTAGGGAGATCAAAAGTGCACAAAGCTCTTCTTGACAAAGATAGATCTAGTTAGGGGGCAAATAGGTCACTTAACTAAATCCTACATCTACCTAGCTACCTAATTTGGGAGGAGACAACTTCAACTAGTGGAGGGGGAAGGAAAAAGAGAAAGGAGATGCATTAATGGAGGTGGTGTAGTTATGTAGGAGTAATGAAGAGAGAGAAGGTGGATAGAGAAGAGAGAGAGTAATGGGGGAGAAGTATTGAGAAGAAGAAGAGTGAGAGTGGGAGCATGTGGTGGAGGGAAGAGAGGAGAGGGGGAGGTAGGGGAAGGGAAAAGA
>NC_041387.1:24958970-24963716 GCF_002162155.2 Triticum dicoccoides
TGGTGTAGTTATGTAGGAGTAATGAAGAGAGAGAAGGTGGATAGAGAAGAGAGAGAGTAATGGGGGAGAAGTATTGAGAAGAAGAAGAGTGAGAGTGGGAGCATGTGGTGGAGGGAAGACAATAGAGGGGGAGGTAGGGGGAAGGGAAAAGAGGAGGGGGAGGGGAGGGACGGGTGGGGGTTGGTGCGGGTTAGCAGTAGCGCGGGAGAGAAAACGCGCTGCTGTTAAGAATTTAGCAGAAGCACGCTTTGCGGTACGGCGCTACTGCTAACTGCGACAAAAAATTGTGGCAATTTGAAACTTACCAGCAGCGATCTCGAAAAAAGCGCGCTACTACTACATACTTAGCAGTAGCGCTGTTCTTGCGGCTGCGCTACTGCTACTTAGAGTTAGGTGAACACCGCCGGTCGACATTTGTAGCAGCGCGTTTCTGGCCGAGCGCGCTACTGCTAAATCCTTATTAGCAGCGAGTTTACGTAACACGCGCTACAACTAGTTAGCAGCAGCGCCCCATTTTGAACCGCGCTGCTGCTAAGATTCTGTGTATAGGCTTTTTCCTAGTACTGATTCAGATCCTTGTACGCACCGCGGTAGAGGATGCAGTCATTAGAGCATGCATGTATCTTCTGCTTCTCCAATCCAAGAGGGCATACGACCTTCTTTGTTGCGTATGTACTGTCAGGCAATTCGTTATCCTTTGGAAGCTTCTTCTTTAATATTTTCAGTAGCTTCTCAAATCCTGTGCACAGCATTCTCTCCCTTCCACTGCAGCAATTCCAGTACGGTACCGAGCTTTGTGTTACCATCTTCGCAATTGGGGTACAACCCTTTTTTGTGATCCTCTAACATGCGATCGAACTTCAACTTCTCCTTTTGACTTTCGCATTGCGTCCTTGCATCGACAATGACCCGGCGGAGATCATCATCATCGGGCACATCGTCTGGTTCCTCATGATCTTCAGCAGCTTCGCCCGTTGCAGCATCATCGTGCACATCGTCTAGTTCCTCTTGATCTTCAGTAGCATCACCGTATTCAGGGGGCACATAGTTGTCATCGTACTCTTCTTCTTCGTCGTCTTCCATCATAACCCCTATTTTTCCGTGCCTCGTCCAAACATTATAGTGTGGCATGAAACCCTTGTAAAGCAGGTGGGTGTGAAGGATTTTCCGGCCAGAGTAAGACTTCGTATTCCCACATATAGGGCATGGACAACACATAAAACCATTCTGCTTGTTTTCCTCAGCCACTTCGAGAAAATCATGCACGCCCTTAATATACTCGGAGGTGTGTCTTTCACCGTACATCCATTGCCGGTTCATCTGTGTGCATTATATATAATTAAGTGTGTCAAAAATCATTACAGAACATCATGAATAGATAATTAAGTGACAAAATTAATAGAAGTTCATCATCACATTAAAACCAAAGTACATACATAGTTCTCATCTAACAACATAAAGCTCTGCAGAGCATCTAAATTAATTAAACCATACATTGAAACTATGTAAAACATTTCAATGCGAAAACAAATGCGATCATAATCGCAACCAAGGTAACAATTGATCCAACGGCATAATGATACCAAGCCTCGATATGAATGGCATATTTTCTAATCTTTCTAATCTTCAAGCGCATTGCATCCATCTTGATCTTGTGATCATCGACGACATCCGCAACATGCAACTCCAATATCATCTTCTCCTCCTCAATTTTTCTTATTTTTTCCTTCAAGAAATTGTTTTCTTCTTCAACTAAATTTAACCTCTCGACAATAGGGTCGGTTGGAATTTCCGGTTCAAGAACCTCCTAGATAAATAAAATCTATGTCACGTTGGTCGGTATAATTGTCATAAACAATAAATGAACCAATAGTTATGAAAAGATAATATATACCACATCCGAATCATAGACAGGACGAGGACCGACGGGGGTGGATACCAAAACCATCGCACTATATAAGATGCAATAATAAAAGTAAGAAAATTATACAAGTATCTATATAAACATACAAGTAAGAATTTTTTTCCTTTCAGAAAGAAGATAAGAACAAGAGGCTCACCACGGTGGTGCCGGCGACGAGATCGGCGCGGGCGATTGACGGCGGTGAAGACGGGGACGAGACGTGACAGACCGCTAAACCTAGACAAATATTAAGGAAAATGGAGCTTGGAGGTCGAGATTGGAGAGGAGAAAGCTTAGTAGTGTGGCTCGAGCATTTCATCGAACACCTCGTGTGCATAGGAGGTGAGCTAGAGCACCACAAAGCTCTCCCCTCGCCGGCCAGGAAAAACAGAGCAGTGGGAGTGCTCTGCTCGCGCCGAGGGGTATATATAGGCAATTCATTGGTCCTGGTTCGTGGCATGAACCGGGACTAAAGGGCAGCCTTTGGTCCCGGTTCAAGCCACCAACCGGGACCAATGGTGGTGGGCCAGGAGTGAGGCCCATTGGTCCCGGTTCGTCCCACCAACCGGGACCAAAAGGTCCAGACGAACCGGGACCAATGGCGCACGTGTCCCGGCCAGCCCCCAGGGCTCACGAGCCGGGTCCAATGCCCCCATGGGTCCCGGTTCTGGACTGAACCGGGACTAATGGGCTGACCCGGCCTGGACCATTGCCCCCTTTTCTACTAGTGAATGCGTGCAAGTTTTGATCATTTCTCGACACTGTACGAATTTCGTAGGGTTTTCTCGGTGAAACCCACCTAAAACACTGACCGGGCGTGACGCAACATGCGTTTGGTGCCCGAATTCGTTCTAATCTTGCGTGGGGTCCTACAATGGGCATGCCCACTGCCTGCCAAAATTGGGTGATATTTCATGCATGCCACCTTGTACCACCTATGCAACTAGCACTGATCGGATCTGAAGGAGGCCAGCTCCGAAGTGCGTTTTTTCTGACTCAGCAGAATTATCTTATATCTTATCTTATATTTACTAATTGGAGGCACCAAACAAGACACCACGTAATCCTTGGAATTAAGAAATTACAGCCATCCAATTAAAATATGATGTATCTGTAGCCACTGGATGAAATATAGAAACGTGATCTCCTATCCCATCATACATGAGTCGTCCTGCCCTTGGTCTCTTATGTAAACAAAAAAAACTCTGCATCATCTCCTGAATTTGACCTACGGGAGGGCTCCTCCCCATCATCTCTCTCGATTGCTCTCCTAAATTTGACCTACGGGTGGGCTCCCCCCCCCATCATCTCTCTCGATTGCTCCAGAAAAGATAATATGGGCATGTCTACTGCCAGATTTGGCAACGCCTGCCTCCGATTGATATGGAGAAGAGCCGCCTCTGCCTCCCCAAGGCGACTCCATAGCAGCAGCCATGGCCAAAGTTTGGATGATCCACATCAGAGTTGTGATGGCTGAAACCCTATACTTTGCTTCCGAACATGCTTTTATGGATCTCAAGTAAGCAGCGTAATCTCTTCTTTTTCTTTGATCCACGTGCTGATTCAAGCTGGAGAAGTTGATATCACATATTCTTTTAGGGATGATGTAATTGAGCTTTAGGACGATTGATCGTCCAGACATTGATTTATTCCATTGTATGAAATATAGAAACGTGATCTCCTATCCCATCATACATGAGTCATCCTGCCCTTGGTCTCTTATGTAAACAAAAAAAACTCTGCATCATCTCCTAAACTTGACCTACGGGAGGGCTCCTCCCCATCATCTCTCTCGATTGCTCTCCTAAATTTGACCTACGGGTGGGATCCCCCCCCCCCCATCATCTCTCTCGGTTGCTCCAGAAAAGATAATATGGGCATGTCTACCGCCAGATTTGGCAACGCCTGCCTCCGATTGATATGGAGAAGAGCTGCCTCTGCCTCCCCAAGGCGACTCCATAGCAGCAGCCATGGCCAAAGTTTGGATGATCCACATCAGAGTTGTGATGGCTGAAACCCTATACTTTGCTTCCGAACATGCTTTTATTGATCTCAAGTAAGCAGCGTAATCTCTTCTTTTTCTTTGATCCACGTGCTGATTCAAGCTGGAGAAGTTGATATCACATATTCTTTTAGGGATGATGTAATTGAGCTTTAGGACGATTGATCGTCCAGACATTGATTTATTCCATTGTATGAAATATAGAAACGCGATCTCCTATCCCATCATACATGAGTCGTCCTGCCCTTGCTCTCTTATGTAAACAAAAAAAACTCTGCATCATCTCCTAAATTTGACCTACGGGAGGGCTCCTCCCCATCACCTCTCTCGATTGCTCTCCTAAATTTGACCTACGGGTGGGCTCCCCCCCCCCCCATCATCTCTCTCGATTGCTCCAGAAAAGATAATATGGGCATGTCTACTGCCAGATTTGGCAACGCCTGCCTCCGATTGATATGGAGAAGAGCCGCCTCTGCCTCCCCAAGGCGACTCCATAGCAGCAGCCATGGCCAAAGTTTGGATGATCCACATCAGAGTTGTGATGGCTGAAACCCTATACTTTGCTCTGAACATGCTTTTATTGATCTCAAGTAAGCAGCGTAATCTCTTCTTTTTCTTTGATCCACGTGCTGATTCAAGCTGGAGAAGTTGATATCACATATTCTTTTAGGGATGATGTAATTGAGCTTTAGGACGATTGATCGTCCAGACATTGATTTATTCCATTGTATGAAATATAGAAACGTGATCTCCGATCCCATCATACATGAGTCGACCTGCCCTTGGTCTCTTATGTAAACAAAAAAAAACTCTGCATCATCTCCTAAATTTGACCTACGGG
>NC_041387.1:24964213-24969740 GCF_002162155.2 Triticum dicoccoides
CCAGAAAAGATAATATGGGCATGTCTACTGCCAGATTTGGCAACGCCTGCCTCCGATTGATATGGAGAAGAGCCGCCTCTGCCTCCCCAAGGCGACTCCATAGCAGCAGCCATGGCCAAATTTTGGAGGATCCACATCAGAGTTGTGATGGCTGAAACCCTATACTTTGCTTCCGAACATGCTTTTATTGATCTCAAGTAAGCAGCGTAATCTCTTCTTTTTCTCTGATCCACGTGCTGATTCAAGCTGGAGAAGTTGATATCACATATTCTTTTAGGGATGATGTAGTTGAGCTTTAGGACGATTGATCGTCCAGACATTGATTTATTTAGATTAAATCTGATCGTCATCTCATCTCTCTCTCTCCCTCTCTCCCTCTCTCTTTGCAAGAAAAAGGGAATCTTCGTCCAGTTTTCTAAAAGGAGGACATGGCTAGCCAGCATGACGAGGGTGATTAGATGAATATCCTCCTCTTTTTTTAGTTCTTTGCAGTTTGGTGTTACTACAACAACGGATTTTTTGCTCCCTTCTCCTGTGTTTCTGATTCAATCTGGAAGTTATGTGTTCATATGGTGATAAAGAACGCACATGCAAGATGTCAGAAGCTGATGGTGCGTTCTCTACAAACACCAGAATTGTTTTTTGGCGTTGCACTTCAGAACATGGTGAGAGGACATCTTGATCCTGCTTTTTCTCATTATTTCACTTATAGGTGTGTTGGTCAGATTGCTTTTCTTCTGGTACATATATACAATAGATCAAATAGGTACCCAAAGTGAAACCCTTGGAGCCAACTTTATTACAGCCATGATCTATTGTTCGAATTAATTATTTCCTGACTTCTTCATATAATCTGGTTGTCTATCCTTCTTCTTTTTTGCAAGCTACCTGTTTAATTGCAGATGAGTTTTTCGGTTCCTGCCTGCTCTCAGCAAGGCCGAGGTTGATACGCCTCTGTCCTAATTTCTGTCGTCACTCGAGGAATGTCAGCATCACGTATCATGTTCAGGATGTATGCTGAGAGCACCAAGCGTTTGTGTGCTCTACCATTTACATTGTAGCAGCCTCATATGCCATGGCAGATGTAACAGAAACAACCGATAGTAATCTGCATAACTAATAGTAAGCACGAATATAGCTGGCCTATGATAATCTGCATAATTAAGGGTACGCACCAGCATAGCTGTCTCCTCCTAACTAGCATTGTTAATCCCCTCTTCCCATCACAAAATTTTCTTATTTTATAATTCAGTAAGTTCTTATTAAAAAAATGCATCACAGTGAGATATCCTTATGGTCCATGACAATGTTATATGATGGCAATGGTTTTTCATGTGAGGAATGAGGAGTTATAGAGGAATGCAATTGTAAGTTTGTCATGTACACTTGCTATACAGATTGCTGTTATAATGGCTAACTTGGTAATCACATCTCGATTTCTCGACCACTTTTATGGATGACATAGCGCAAGGTGATTTTGTTTCTTATGCTCCTTCTTTCAGCATGTGTAATTGTGATCTCCCATTCATATTCATGTCTGTATAGAAGTTTCTAGAAACTGAAACTGAAAACTATTAATATTTTGGATTGTTAATTCCATGGTACTGCAAGTTTTATCGAGAAGATGTCTTAACACTATTTGTATTTTTTATTATGGACAAGTTAGAATACAATCTTGGACAAGGTCAATCTCATTAAAAAAAGGTTGGAACATTTCAGTGGTACCGATTTAAGCTATGAAAGTCAGAGGAGCTATTTATGTGATCTTTAGAGAACTATTAAGATAACACCTAGATCTTTTTTTGTTTACTTCTAATAAAGATAAATTTTTGTGGCTATTATGTAAACTGATGTAATCTGAACCTAATAAGCTCAGAACGATGATAACTCTTTTCCACTACTTGCCTAATTAGCGTATGTAAAAATATATTTAGTAAACAAATTAAATAAATCACATTCAGTGGCATTAATTTAGTTAGTTGTTCGATGTAATTGCTACGTCTATCTTGCGTTTGGACAATTTTCAGGAGTAAGATTTTCATTATTAGACTAAAGTTGTGTTGTCCCCTTTTTCCCAATGCACATATGTCCCTATTACTTCATACGTGAGTACTATTTTTATCCTTTTCTCTGCTGCATTTAAAGGCCTAATCATTCGCTGCATTTTGCAACAGGATGGTGCACCCCAAAGTATTAAATCTACCTATTTTCATTGCATTATTTATCAATTCATCTATCTGAGTGGTCCTATGCAGGGCCAAATGACGCCATTTTGGATGGCGTTCATGAACTGCATGGTCAATCTACATTATAACTCCATCAATGTATCATCATACCTTCCCTGCATTTTTTATTCAGATTTAAATTGTTGTAACTACACGGAAGGACCATGTAACTGCCACACTCAAAACCAGAGGTTATAACTTTCACTCCCTTCTTTTTCAGCATCACTTGGTTTTCACATGGTCATCATCTAGCAGATTGAGTAGCATACGTATATACTCCCTCCGTCCCAAAGTATTGTCGTTGAGTTAGTACTCCCTCCGTCCAAAATTACTTGTCGCGGAAATGGTTAGAAATGGATGTATCTAGAACTAAATTATATCTAGATACATCCATTTCTCCGACAAGTATTTCCGGACGGAGGGAGTACTACTTTAGTATAAAGTTGTACTAAATAAGTGACACTTATTTTGGGACGGCCAGAGTATAATGTAATTGTTTGTACTACTTAGCGCCACAATCTTCGTTTATACAGGTAGCGCAGAGCAATGTTTTCCTAATAAATGATTTTGTGCACAATAATAATATATGGTGTATTATATTATGACGTTTGATAGAGTACATCTTACCATGATTTTGTTCAGTTGGGTTGCACTGTCTTTATTTTGGCGCAACACATAGTGGACCTGGCCTTGGCCATTTTACGGCATTGACAATGTAAGCAAATGTTGTTCCTCCAGGAGAGGAGTTAAACCTACACCCCCTACTGTAAGGAATTTGCTGGCGTACACGGAGTAGCGAGGCAGCAGCATCAGCGGAATCATGATCATGGAAATTGGAGCGATGCACTGACTAATTTCTTCTGCACGTCACAAACATTGGTGTTCCTCGACTGTGACTACGTGATGCTAACTTATTACATAATGGAAGGAGTAGTCATGGCGCCAACCTGAAGAAATTAATATAAGGTTAGAGGGCGGAGATGTTGCTATTTGTATGGTATATTTTGACCATGGAGGAGAGCAATTGCCTGTTGGGAAGAAGTAATTCAGTTTATGCACAGCTGATTAAGGAAATCAAGATGGATAAACGCATTGAAGTGTAAGATGGAAAAATATATTGGGCAATTTCATAATACTTTTTAAACAAGTTCCCCCTTTTCATTCTATTATGTGCTTAACCGGAACATCTTGAATATTCTAAAGAATTGTAATTATTGTGCAATGCTTAACAAATTATTAAATATATCTCAACCGACTTAAGAATACTTGGTTCTGAGTCAGCAGTAATAGTCATCATATCATGAAGATTAGATGGCTCTAAACGTCTAACTTTCGAATAGTTAAGTTGCAACGGATGAACTAATCTAAATTTCCAAACACAATGTTGGTTGGAAGTAACTTACAAGTTCCCTATAAAAGAAATTATTAATACTAGCCCGTGCGGATGCACGGGTTGATGACTAGTAATTATAATTTAAATACTTAATAAATACTTAATAAATTCTAGATTAAATAGTGTTTTTTATAATTATGGAACATTTTTAAACGATAACAAAATGCACATAACAGTAGTAAACTTTACATATATGTACAATTATTAAGGGTGTTTTCCGAATAATTATTAAACATTTCATAAATTATTAGTTATAGCAAAAAAAACTCATTATTATTTTTTAGTAAACTGAAATATGTTAGTTCCTACTTCTAAATTATAACAAAAAACTCATTATTATTTTTGACACAAATAACTAAAAAAACTAATAAATGCTTGGACGGCGCGCGTTGGCCAGCCCACTGACGGTGCGCCTTGTGATGGATGGTGTGTGTGGGCCGTCCCATTGACGGTCCCGGTGGTGCGGAGAAAAGTCCGCGGGGGTCAGGACTAAAGTTTAGTCTCACCTCGCCCGCCGAACGACGCCGCGACCAGCTTAAGCTGCCTCCCACCGCCCATTCAAACTCATTTGAAACTTGCCGCGTCCCGCCACTGCCCCGTTGTGACCATCCTGCAGGCCGTACCTGGGCCGAAAGGCCGGCTCTTTCCCTGCCTGGCTTGATCAGGCCAGACCGATTACGTACAGTTGCGCCCTGCAAGGATAGTTGGGCATTTTTTTTGCCTCGTTAGCGGTCAGGATGCGGGGGAGGTGGGAGGGACGCTTGTTTAGTCCCACCTCGCGCGCCGAAGGACCCCCTGACTGGCTTAAATGGCCGCGTTCATGCTCTCTACCATATGAGATAGTTAGTAATAATTTGATTTGACTTTACGCAGCCAGGGGCGGCACTGTCATGCTGCCAATGTAAACTCAAATCACATCATTAGGACCTATCTCATTTTTTTCGTTTGCAAATCTGCGCAAGTTTAGTCTCACCGCACTCAAATCATAGTATTAGTACCTATATTATTTTAAATAATATAAATAACGAAAATTACATAAATAATATAAATACAATTTAAATACTTGATAAATACTAGATTAAATAGTGTTTTTTAAATAAGTATAGAACTTTTTTTAAACAAAAACAAAATGCACATAACAATAGTAAACTTTTCATATATGTATAATTTAAATACTTAATAAATTGTAGATTAAATAGTGTTTTTTAATAATTATGGAACATTTTTTAACCGATAATGAAAAGCACATAAAAAATTAAATAATGAACATTACATAAATAATAAAAATAGAATTACTAATATAATATAAAACTTAATAAATTCTAGATTAAATAGTGTTTTTTAATAATTGTGGAACATTTATTAAACGATAACGAAAGGCACATAACAGTAGTAAACAAAACAAAAATATAACAAACAAAACTGAAATATGTGAGTTCTTAGTTTTAAATTATAACAAAAAACTCAATACTATTTTTGACACAAATAACTAAAAAAAATGTCCTGGATGGCGCGCGTTGGCCGGCCCAGTGAGGTGCGCGACGGCGCCCGTGGGCCGGCCCGTTGACGATTCTGGTGGTGCGGGGGCAGGTTCCGCGGGGGTCAGGACTAAAGTTTAGTCCCACCTCTCCCGCCGAACGACGCTGCGACCAGCTTAAATAGCTACCTCCCACCACCCATTCGAACTCGCTTGAAACTCGCCATGTCCTGCCACTGCCCCGTTGTGACCGTCCTGCAGGCCGTACCTGGGTCGTAAGGCCGGCTATTTCGCCTTCCGGCTTGATCAGGCCGGACCGATTACGTACAGTTGCGGCCTGCAAGGATGGTTCGGCATTTTTTTGCCTCGTTAGCGGTCACGACGCGGGGGGAGGTGGGAGGGGCGCTTGTTTAGTCCCACCTTGCGCGCCGA
>NC_041387.1:24970216-24995911 GCF_002162155.2 Triticum dicoccoides
TAAGATAGTAATAATGTGATCTGACTTTACCCAACTGTCCGGGCAGCAGAATAATGTGATGTGACTTTACCCAACTGTCCGGGCAGCAGTCTGCTGCCCGGACAGTTGTGTAAAGTCAGATCACTTTATTACTATCTTATCTTATTTTTTTGGGTATCATTTTGTCACTCCAAGCACTTTTCAACAACCTTCAAATGAACCCAATTTTTTTCATAGTGTTCTACCATCGTGACTAGTATGCATGCCAAGTTTCGTGGCCTTTTGCCACTTTATGAATTTTCTATAATTTTTTTGGTGAAAATATCATATAGCACTCCCTGGACGTGACACAACATGCTTTTAGTGTCCAAACACGTTCAATTTTTAGATTGAGTGTGGGGGTGGGCATACCAACTCACTTGCAAAATTTGAGGCCATTCCGAAGATAGCAAAAAATTGACCTCATTCTTCGGAGAGCATTCGGGTAGGAGTGAAGGCCCCGTCGAAAGGAGTTTCTTTTGACACCCTTCAAATGAACCGAGTTGTTTTTCATAGTGTTCTACCATCATGACTAGTATGCATGACAAGGTTCGTGTCTTTTTGTCACTTCACGAATTTTCTACAATTTTTCGGAGAAAATACCATATAGCACTTCCCGGACGTGACGCAACATGCTTTTGATGTCCAAATACTTTCAATTTTTGGATTGAGTGTGGGGGTGGGCATACCGACTCACTTGCAAAATTTGAGGCCATTTTGAAGATGGCAAAAAATTGACCTCGGTCTCCGGAGACCGTTCGGGTAGGAGTGAAGGCCCCGTCCGAAAGGACATTTTTTCAATATCCTTCAAACGAACCCAAATTTATTTCATAGTGTCCTACCAACATGACTAGTATGCATGACAAGTTTCGTGGCTTTTTGCCACTCTATGAATTTTCTACAATTTTTGTGGTGAAAATACCATATAGCACTTCCCGGACGTGACACAACATGCTTTTGGTGTGTAACTACGTTCAATTTTTGGATTGAGTGTGGGGGTGGGCATACCAACTCAGTTGCAAAATTTGAGGCCATTCTAAAGATGGCAGTAAATTGACCTTGTTCTTCAGAGACCGTTCGGGTAGGACCGAAGTCCCTGTCCGAAAGGACTTTTTTTCAACATCTTTAAAAATGAACCCAAATTCTTTTCGTAGTGTCCTACCAACATGACTAGTATGCATGACAAGTTTCGTGGCTTTTTGCCACTCTATATATTTTGTATAATTTTTGCGGTGTAAGCACAATAAAGCATTCCCCAGACGTCACACACTTTGTTTTTGTCTCGAAATACATTCAATTCTTGGATAGAGTGTGGGGGTGGGCATACCAACCCAGTTGCAAAAATTTAGGCCATTACCAAGATGTCAAAGAATTGACCTCGTTCCTCGAACCATTCGGGTAGTGAAGGGCCCGTCCGAAAGGACTTTTTAATCGATGACTAGCATCTATGACAAGTTTCGTTGCTTTTTGCTACTCTATGAATATCCACGATTTTTCCTGTGAAAACTCAGGTCATTCGAAAAATTTCACATCGTTTACCAGAGACCGTTCGGGTATGAGCGAACCGGCCGTTTTGTCTTAGTTTTATTTCACCACTTTCATCTCGTAATGTTCAAATGCGCGTATTTCCGTTTATTTTTTGAAGCTTTATTGCATGACTAATATCAAATTAAACATAAGGATATATTTTTTTCCAGATAAACCATTCCGAGTTCATTCATATTTGAAGATATTTTACATAACTTAGAACGAAATTTAAATCTAAACCTAAAACTAAACTACTTCTCGTCGCAGGCCCCGGTGAGGTCGATGACCGGCGCCATACCTCCGGCGCCTCCTTCGCCTTTGTCGCTGAAGTCATCGTCCCACCAGTCATCGCCCTCCTGTGCCTGTTGCGCCTGCACCGCCGCTAAGGCCGCCTGCCGGTACCTCTCCTCGCGCGCCACCGCCGCCGCCTCGTCTGCCGACTGGGCCAGTGCCGCAAGTAGCCCCGGCGTGTCATTGGGGTCACTGGCTTGCATGAAGGCGGCCTGCTCCGGCAGGATCGGGACCAGCACCGGGGCAGGGGCGCCTGCTGTAGGGCACTTGGGCCAGGAGCGGGTGGGCTGTGGTGGCGGCGACGACGAGAAGAGCGGACCTCGCCGGTAATGTCTCCGACGGGGAGGCCGGCCGCCGCGTTCCTAAACGCGTCGAGGACGATATCGAAGTCTTTGCTGCGCCAGAAGCTGCGGTGGGCCTTCCTATTGTACCGGCCGCCAGGGAAGGCATGGAGTTGCTCCCTCGTCGGTGGTGGGCCGAGGGTGGGGACGCCGTCTGCGCCGATCCACCATGACCCCGGCACCTTGGAAGCCAGCGGCACCATCAGGCGGAACCGGGCGAGGTCCTCGGTGTCGCCGATGATGAGGCTCAACGGCCAGACGCCGCCCGGCCACGCGCCTTCGTTGGAGTCGCTCGAAGACATTGCCAGGGTGCGGCTTGTCGATGGTGTGGACAAGAGAGGGGCTGTCGTGCAGCGGAGAAGAGAGGGGCTGCCACGGAGAAGAGAGGGGCGGGGCGGCCTTTTTATAGCCGGCGGGTGGAGGGAGAGGGGCAGGCGAGCCGTCGGTGGCGCGCGCCACGAGGGGAAGGCGGGCGGCCCAACGCGGGCGGTGGGCGGCAGGCGTGGCAGCGGTCGCATGTGAAGGCGAGCAGGCGGCAGGCGCGACAGCCGACCGGTCGCGTCAGCGACCGGCCCGAGGTGGAAGGCGGGTGGCAGGCGCAGCATTGGTGGCATGTGAAGGGGGGCGGGCCGATCGCGGCAACGGCGGCAGCCGAGCAAAAGGTGGGCGGTCGTTGCACGCGCGGCAGCGGAGGGCGCGGCCCACAAGGGCAAAAGGTGGGCGCCGCGAGGGGAGGCGGTGGCCGGCGGGCGGCAGGAGACCGGGCGCGAGCAGTCGACGCCTGCATGCACGCCACAATTACTGCGGGCAGTTACTGCACGACGATACGGTCGTCCGCGCCACGTCCACACGCACGCCGCGACCGGTCAACGCCGACTTTTGTAAAAAAAACACGCTCTGCATCTGACACAGTGGGCCCATGGCTGCTAAGCGGCTCGGCTCGGCTCGTGTCCTCACTGCTGCCAAGTGTCGGCTCGCCCCGCAACCCCGTATACACGGGTGCGCGGGGGTATCGGCATGGACGCGCGGGGATAGAATTTTTTTACATAAGACGATCGTGCCCCTGGCAGCGAAGGGGTATTGGGCAAATCTTAGCCCTTGATGTGTTTAAGAAGGTGTACCAAAGCAGAAGTATTTTCACAATTGTGGTACATCTGTCAATTAACATATGATTTCTATGTTACTTGATCCAACTGTAACTACAGGGAACTATCTACAAGACGCCCACAGCTGTCTAACCAACTGAGCATGTACAGTAGCACAAGTTCCTAACCTGCTAACCATCACATGGAGCAATTTAAACGACAAGATCATCACAGTAATAAGAGTGGTGGCTGAAAGACCACCACCACAGATCAAAGCACTGAATAATTGGCTCCACAATCGGCAACCAATGGCCAGACCATCACACACACAGACAGAGAGAATAATGCACTAAACAACAGGTCAATGTCATCGTATCTTATCCATTTGACATAGCCATGGCACGATGGCCGTGAACCCAAAACGACCACCATAGCCATGGCTCAGTGAGCACGATGGCTCGATCAGTAGGAGGCGAGGAGCAGAGGAAGGAGAGGAGCTGGGGGAGCTCACCATGGCTGTTTGTAGCCGATGCCCAACAGCGCCGCCTCTGTGGCACGACAGCGGGGCCAATGAAAGATGCCGAGGCCGAAGACCAAGCCTACCACCACAGACCTTGCCTGGCATAATGAACCCCTTCTCCTCTGCATAGGTGATCATGTTGTACCCATTCCTGCACAAGGACAACACAAAAAACAAATCTTTAGGTAGGTATTTTAGCACAGATCAACTAATGAGTTTTATAAACTCCAAAATTTGTAAAACCTGATAACGACGACTGGAAAAAATAGTACTTGGCTAATTCACATTAAATCAATGAAACCGACATTGATTGTATTCTACTGAAAAATAACTGATGGTGCTGAACTGAGAAAAATAAAAAAATGAGCAGGCCTCAAAAGCAACCTACCTTGTAGGTCCCAAAAGTCTAAGCTAGACTGGACCTCTACATCTAATTCAATCCCCAAGAGGCTAAGGTTCTTTTTATGGTGTGTAGAAATATTTGATAACTCTGTATTGTAGTTTAGATAAGCGTAGAAAGAGAGTATCCTATAGGCATGTATAATAACATCAAATTTTCATAGTATAATTCATTAGTTTACTATGGCAGTTCATGTTGTTCTTTTTATTAATTTAATGTCGAATTTTCATAGACGGTCATCCTCTACAGCCAATCCCAGTCATCACACTGCACTTATGTTGCATTGTAGTATGAAAAACAAACAAGACTCATTGTTTACATCTGTGCCCCTAATTCCTTAGCTCTACCCATTCATCTCCACGCTCTTAATTTTTGCCCAGTTTTCCCCACTCCCTTGCCTGAAACCCTCCGAACAGGTCACAACGGACGTTGTCGTCGGGTCAGTGCTTTGACCGTTAACTCTGAGAGTGGGGCCGCGTTGGGCGGTGTCGCTGTTCGACCGTTGGGCCGTGGTTTCGTTGGGCCGTACCTTGCATCAAACGCCTGCATGCACCGCCATGACAGAAGCCTGCTATGCATGCACCCAGCAAGCCTGCCTGCATGCGTCGATGCGCGCCGCCATGATGCACCGACCGAGCCTGCATTCGCCGACGCGTGCCAACACGATGCATTGACCGAGCCACTTTCGTGCACGCCAGCCGCCATGGATGCAGCGATGGTCGCAGCCGCTGGTTCCTCTCTTCTCGCACGCTTGTCTCCTCGATTTAGAGCATCGTTTTTTACGATCATTTACAGCCTTTTTGATCCACTCGCATCTGCACCCGTTTCGCTACGACAAATAAATTGAACAAATATGTTTTATATTTTTGTGGCTGCATGCACTAGCTAGGTGGCTACATATTTGTGGCTTCTGTAAAAAAGAAGGGTTCGTTGTGACTGCATGCATTAGGTGGTTACTAACAAAGCCAGCTCTCTAAGAAAACAATCAAAAAATATGTATATAGGGCCAACAAGGCCATAGCACGATCACATAGTTGAAACTAGGAAAAACTTCATAACAGAATAGATAAAAAACTTAATAATAGAACTTAATAAAAGGGGCCAACAAGCCCATAGCATCTCCAACATAGTTCAATTACAACTTAACACAACATAGACTCAAAAAAACAAAAATAGATTGAGGGTTTAGAACCCTAGATGCCGCCTTCTCCACCTCGCTCCTCCTTCGGGCGCCCTTCACAACTCCTCCGGGGCGTTGTCGATGGGGTACGGAAGAGTGTGCATGCGCAACGCGGTGGGGAAGATGTTGGTGTACTCCGTGAACATGTTGTGGGTGGTGAAAGCGATGAACTCGCATCCACACCAAAACACCCGGCCGAGGAGGTAGAAGGCGTAGAATGTGTTGGTGAAGTGGGCAAGGAGAGAAACCACCACCCCGCTTTGGATGACCTCCTCGATGCGGAACATCCTTGGAGATCCCCGCGGGAGGTGGTGGTAGCCGGACGCGAGGAAGAACTCGGTGAAGTTCCTTGCGGTCCTCCACCTTAATATCGCCCACACACGTAGTGTGCGCTCAACGTACACGCCAGGAGGGTAGAGGTTCTCCGGCACGGTGGGTGGGAAGTGGTAGGTTGGTCCGGTGTACTACATGGTTGAGGATGTGCTAGAAGAAGGAGAAGTGGTCGAAGAGCAAGAAGGGCAGATGGCAGAGAGGATGGGAGATGGATGAGGGATGACATAGGCAAAGGGTGGCTTAAATAGCTGTAGTGCTACGTGTTATTTGACCGTGGCAATAACGGGGTCAAATGTGAAGTAGCCCGTTTTCAAACCCACCGCAACATCGGGAGTGTACACGCATGGGAAACGGTGGTTTGAAAAGAAGAAGCAAAAGAAGCTAATTGCACATGTGGGAATCCGTGGTCATATATATTATATGAACAAAAAGAGACAATTTTTGAATAGTTTGTGGCCATTTTGCATGATAAAAATAAATTTGGCCATTAAAAATTTGGTCATTTTGCATTTGTATAGAACACAAAGAACTAAATTTTGCTGCAATGTCAATTGATTTTAAACGATGCAAAAAAACAGAGCCAGCACGTTCACAAAATACAGAGCAAACGTTGCAAAAAAAGACGCAATTCGACGGCCCAACCAGAGCTTGGTTTCCTTTTGGGCCCAATAACAATGTTTTTTTTCACGGAGTCAGTGGTGGGCGAGCAGCCGAGCACAACGAATAGGATCGCCTCTCGCGGATCGACCCACGATCCAACGATGCGGAGCCGTCCTTGTGATCCAACGGCGCGGAGCCTGCATGCAGCCTTCCCACCTAATTCCTTCTAGAAGACCAGATATGAGGGTTGTCGCTTGGCGCCAGGGTATGATCGGACGACTGACATTGGGAGCTAGGGTTAGGCGAAACCCCGCAGGGTTTAGAGGGGTTTTGAGCTGGTCAACGGGGTTTCAAAGGCTTTGACTGAGCATAACTAATTTTAAAAAATGAAAAAAATATGAAACCTTCGCCGTTCGTCGTTTTATAAGACACACTAACAAGGCAAAATACTAAACTTGGTCTATGGTCAGTTTCATGAAAAAACACCTAGTCGGCACGATCGAGGTCAAATGAGCACCATTAATTTTAAGAAAATTAAAAAAATATAAAACCTGCGCACAATGTTGTCTTATGTGACATGTTACCAACCAAAAATTATAAACTTGGTCTATGGTCATTTTCTTGAGAAAACCTTCACACATATGAGCTATCACATACATGATTTCATGGAGTTCAAGGAGAGGAGGTAGGGTTATCTTCTGTTTTTGAATTTTTTTAAAAAATCAAAAAATCACCAAAGTTTTATTTCAAAGTGAATAAGAAGGATCTGAACTTCATTTTCCATTTTCAAATTTTAAACATGTATTTAATAGTTTTTATATTACAGCATATGTTTTCAAAAGAAAATGTAAAAATATGAAGATTAATAAAAAAATAGTGCAACTTCGAATCTACACTATGGAAAGTGAATATGTGTTAATAAAAAAACATTTGGCTCGTTTATAGTTGGTCCAAAAAAACTTGATCACAAATGGGCCGTTTACCCTAGCTTGGGAGCTCATTTGGAGCACATTTCTCAAATTTCAAATTCATTTGACGTCCTCTAAATCACTTCAAAATTTGCACACATGATCTCCTACAACAACATAGATAGTTTGCCAAGGTTCTATTTGTTTTGCATTTTCTTGAATTTATACTGTCCAGTCGAATGTCAGTTGAAAACATCGGATAGTGAAACATGCTGGTGGGAAAAAGCATGCATTTGATTTTATTAATAAACATGAGACAAATAATTAGGATAATACTCTTTTATGATCAGTGAAAAAGTAGCATGTGTGATCAGTGAAGCAACACTGAAACAACATGTGTGATCAGTGAAGCAACACTGAAACAGCATGTGTGATCTACATAACTAACGATACACCACAGACAAATTTAAGGACAACCAAATATAGATAGCCTAATACATTACTAGCATCACCATAGATTCAGTTCAACAAACCATAAATAGACAGATTCAGTTCAACAAACCAAAAGTAACCCAACAGATAAAGATAAAGATTCAGTTCATCACAGCATTACATCATCACATCACACCGGAGTCAGGGCCTTCGTGAGGGCGGCATGCTGCCCCCTGGTCATGTAGTCCTCTACGCGAATCGCTACATCCTCTGCATGAGACAGAAGGTGATCGAAGCGGCCATCCCTTTTCTTTTCCCCTTCAACCATCATCTCCCGTCCTATAGTTAATATTTACAGAACCGAGTCTTGTCTCTCTACAATGAACACAACACAAGACAGAATGTAAACATATAAATTTGGGGTAGATAAACAGTATGCACGACACATACATTGGGTAACAGGAGCAACTCCAGAACACTGTAAGCTATATATATCACCTACAATATCACATGCCTAGGTAAAAAGGACTATGGGTATGTTTGAATTCTGCCCTTGGTAGCCCTGCCAATCACCAGCTCGCCAAAATTTTAGCGCAGGATTCCAATGGGCATAGGGCGAGCCAAAAAAAATTGAAACACATCCAAATAGGCTCCCCAGCTGCGGTCAACACGAAAATATTTGGCTCGGCGGATCTGGGCCCCTATAAATCAAACATCGTCTAGTACACAGTAGCAACTAGATAGAACAACAAGTTATAGTACCACAATTCTTAATCAAACTCTAGAGATCAAAACAACGATCTGGAGGTAAAACTCCAAGAATGCTTAACATGCCTCTCACTCTAGGAGAGCCACCACTACAACAAGATGAACATCCAACAGTAACAAAAAACTTGCATGAGCAAACCAAATCATGGATTCAAACTCCTAATCCAAGGAACACACAAGGTCAAAATACCTTCCAGGGGAGGTCGATGGGCAAAGTGCGTGTCGCCATGACAGGGGATGTTGCGTGACAGCTCCGCCCTCTCTGAGCATACAACTCGCTCACTGGAGTTCCAATGGATCAACTCAAAAAAGCAATGCCCTTGCCAAGAGCTTGAAGACTGTTGGCACGCTCTGGCACTGTGGTATCCAGAAAACATCTGACTTCTACATATAGAGGCCCGGGTCAATGATGACCGGCTTCGCCCTCTGAAACCTACACATACATATTCACAACGCCATAAGTGTCCATCGAGCCATGGTGCGTGACAAATCGGAGTTCAGGGCTAGGAAATACTTACTCCTTAACATTGTATCACGCAAACTAGTTACAACTAGCACAATCATCTCTAGATACAAAAGTTAAACTTTGTTGATTCACGACATCCACAAGCAGCAAGTGAATGACTTTCAAGCTGGAACTCACAAATAAAACCGTCTCTTAGAAACTTGAAACTAAAGTGTATAAACACGTGCCAAGTCAATCATTTGCCGTTCATTGGGAGATACTTACCACCACAACATGATAGATTTAACAAAATTATGCAAATAATGTTCTTTGTTGTATAACTCCCTGTTTGATTAAAGATATGGACTATCATGGTTTCACTTTATTATAGTTTTACTTATATTTTGATAAATTAAGGAGGGATGCATAATTACTTCTCCCACAAGCCCCACCGTTGGGACAGAGGTGTTGCCATGGGAGTTAGTACCACAATGATCAAACACCAACTATGCCCCGACATGGAGAAGGGGCTGCTCGACCGGACCACATAGAAACAAATAAACTGAGTGGCGATGGCTAGTCTAGTTAGACCACTAGTATACCTTCAAGTGAGTGCCCTACATAATATACTGAAGGTAATCTTAGCTACAGTGCTACTATTTAATTACCATGTGCCATCAATAGATTTTTCGAACCCATTGTAATATGCAAGACACATTTGACCAGGAAAAAGATAATGCAACATGCAAATGATTCAGTTACGAGTTCTTCGTAAACATGATAAATATGCTTTAGACTTTTTTCCCTAATTTTTTATATCTATAAGCCATAGATTGTTGTCAAGATATTTCTTATACCAAACACTTTAGATATCTATACTAAGTATTTAAGGATGCACACAAAGTCATGTAAACTATATTATCCAAAGTGTAACAGGAGGAATGTGAACTTTTATTTTCTTATAGGATATGGTTTAAATATTTTTGAAGGCATAATGCATTTAGAAACAACATGTATGCAACTGTGGAAAATTAAGCTGAGAGGCATGCAATTTCTTTGTTCCTTATTTTCTTACATTTAATATGATATGGTTTTATAAAAATCTAATGTGCAATGTATTGAAAAGAAACAATAATGTAACTTTTATTACAAAATACAATTTTTACATAAGATATTCAATATGATCATGATTTTAGAAAAATATTTAGTGCACAAAATATATAAGTTAGTATGAATAACTATATTTATTTTTGACTCCCTGCACACAAAATTGCTTGGGTTAAGGATATGGTTATTGCCACACGAAGTTGCATTAAGGTCTTTGCTGGTTCTCATGGCCCTGTCTGCTAATATCATAAAATTGCATCAACTCATCGATCCTTTTTATCCTATAGACTTCTGGATAATACAACAAGAAATTCATACCTAAATGATAAGGTAGCACTGAGTATGCATCACAATCAGCAGCTAATTAAGTCTTGGCCCTGAATTAAGCATCACAAGAGCACTAAAATAACAATGACCATTGCGCCGGCCACATCGAAGCCCGAGATGCCCATCTAGGTGGTGCCTGTGGTGGTGAGGTTCAGTTTGCCTTCAGCCCAGATCATCGTGGTGCTCTAGAATCGTTGCATGGTGCCCTCCAAAGAGATGTTTGAGACATCGAGGACCCTAAGAGACGGCAATCCTATGATAAAACGCGATACAACGCTGTTTATGTTGTTGTCTGCAAGAAGCGGCACCACAAGAGACTTGAAGTCATCGAAAGCGGGGTGGATAGTGCCTTTGAGCCCAAAGCGGCAAAAGTTGACACTGGTGATGGAGCTGCTCTTGTCACAGTAGACGTCGAGCCACCCATCACAGAGGTGGTTTCCCTTCCAGCTCATCGCAAGAATCCATGGGTAGTGAAGTGCCCTGGCGATGGTGATGAAGGACTCGACACGACTATCACATGGCCCAGGTTGTGGACGGCAGAAACTCCCATAGAGGGACGCCTCGGCCACATCAGTCTGCATCGATCCTGCAAATACTAGAATAGACCCTTGGAATAGATTGTCCCTCAGTGTGGCGGCGGTGAGCTCTCTGAGCCGGACTAGGGACGCTGGCACAACACCGACGAGGTTGTTATGCGCAACACTAACCACCCGGAGACTCCATAGGCCGCTGAAGTCAGGCAACAACCCGGTGAAGCCGTTCCGGCCAAGTCGTAGTTCTTGGTGTTCCAGAAGTTTTGCGCTGAAGTCCAACGGTCCGGGAGCAATTTACCGCTCAGATCCAAGCGAGTGAGGGTTCTGCTTGAGAACCTCGCCGGTGAGCAGGTTGTCCGCCAAGTAGAGAGTGTCGAGGACTGTGAACGTTTCGGAGTAGTCGAGGAAACACAAGAGCGCCCTAGTGATGCTAGCGTTGTTGGCAATATAGACTCAGAGGTTGGCGATCGAGCGAGGATTATTTGGGAGATCCCAACCTTTGAGCTGCGAGTTGTTGCTGATGTTGAAGAACTGCAACATGGTTTTCACTTTCAGTTTGGACAGAAAAGATGTTGTGATGTTCAAAGTGGTAATGAAGGTGAAAATCAAGCATAACCAAATACTCCCTCCATTCCTTTATATAAAGTGTGTTTGTTTTTTGATAAAATTCCAAAATGTAAGGTGCATTTCTTTTACTTACTCATAATTCCCTTATTAGCCCTCTTCTAGAAAAAAAAAATCTCTCTCCTGATTGTTTGTATATCTCCTTGAATCAAAAGAAAGAATCTCTTTGTCGATTGCTTGTATCTCTTACTTTCATGGACTAACCAATTTACTTGTCACTAACCAACAAATTTTGTAAGGGTAATTTTGTCATAACTTGGCTATATTTATGTGCATTGGTCACCGTTCTAGAAATAATACACGTTATATAAAGGAACGGAGGGAGTATGATATATTTATTTGGCTTGTGAACTATGCTATATTTGTGTGCTTGTGAAACTATGTAAAATGCTTGTATTTTGTTTGAGTTATGTTTGAAAAACCACGGCAAGCCGACCGCAAGGACGAAAATGGGTCTGCGAGTTGGTGCACAGCCAACCTGAACGAAAAAGAGACCGGACGATGAGTGGGCGGCCGACCCAAATGGATAAAAAATGAACAAAGTGTGCGTCCATTTGGGTTGGCGCGTTGGAGTTGCTCTAATTCCATTGCTACTCTTCGTGCCATCTTGCTCTTTCTTGTTTTTATTATCATTCTTTCAAAAACAGCTTGTACTATAAAAAAGTATTTCATAATAAGAAATAAAAAAAATTGAGTGCCACGGAGATGTAGCTGCGTGTGGCCAACCAGTGTGTAATTGGGTAGTTGCATGTACATGACGAACATGTAATCGAGTGCTGCCGAGGATACTTGCACGTCAAAAAGGTTGGCATACAATTAGAGAAAAAAGACATGCAGTTGCCTCTCCGCTATAAAACACCACATAGTTACAGCCGCCTTAAAGATATGCAGTTGTAACTAGGGGCGACATTTGCAATTGCATACCTAGTACTAATAATAGAAATGTACTTGCATTTCTCATGGAAGACATGTTGTTGCACTCGGAGGCGACACTTTAAATTGCGTGCCTAGCGATGGACATGCAATTGCCTCTTCTCCGTCCGACAAAACACCACTGAGTTGCAACTGCATTGAAGACATGTAGTTGCAGTTGAGGACGACACTTGCAGTTGCATGCCTAGTGACAGACATGCAACTGCCCTCGTCCCCTTGACTAAACACCACAAAGTTGCAACCGTGTTGAAGACACGCAGTTGCAGTCGGGGACGACACTTGTAGTTGCATGCCTAATGACAGACATGCAACTGCCCCATCCCCTTGACTAAACACCACAAAACTGTAACCGTGTTGAAGACATGTAGTTGTAGTCGGGGACGACACTTGCAGTTGCATGCATAGTGTGGACATACAAATTCCTTTCCTCCGTCCCATAAAACACCACTGAGTTTGAACCACATGGAAGACATGCAGTTGCATTCGAGGGCGACAATTACAATTGCGTGCCTAGTGACAAATATGCAACTAACCCCTCATCTGATAAAACAATACAGAATTGCAGACGCGTTGAAGACATGCAGTTGCAGTTAATGTGTGACACTTGCAGTTTGCCTCTCCTACACTCGAGAAAACACCACTGAGTTGCAACCACTTGGAAGGCATGCAGTTGCAGCCGGGGCGACACTTGCAGTTGCGTGCCTAGTGGCAGACATGCAACTACTTCCCTGATAAGACACCACAGAGTTGCAGTCAGGGATGACACTTACAGTTGCATGCCTAGTGGCAGACATGCAACTGCACCCTCCTACAAAACACCACTAAGTGGACGCGTTGAAGACGTAGTTGCAGTGGAAGACGGTGCTCACAGTTGTGCGTCTAATGACAAATATGTAACTGACCTCCTCCCGACAAAAGACCATTAAATTACAGTCAAGGGCGACACTTACAATTGCCCGTACTAGCGGGCATGGAAGAAAAAGGTTAAAAATCAATAAAAAGAGAAAAGATAAATAAATAAAAAAGAAAAGAAAAATATTTTAAAAGAAAAATAAAAATAGAAAAAAAAGGAGAATGGTAAAAATACCACAAAAGATCTTTAAAAACACTTACAAAATGATAAAAAAGAGGCAGAAAAAGTAGGATAAAAAAGATCACAAAATACCACTCGACCACACCAGCCCCCACGCAGACCCCCAGCCCCGATAGGAAAAACAACAAAGAAGAGAGCAGCCAATCCCAAACTTCGTACCCGGGTTGTAGACACGAAACGTAACAGTGCACATATCTTAAAGCAGCAAACAAATTTAACGGTCAACAAATAAATCTTACTGTCAGTATGGTCGACTGAGACTTGAGTAAAAATCGGTCGACAGACTTTTAGCAAACCCCAAACAGAAAATACACATGTTCCATAAACGTGGAAGACAAGACATCTGACAATGATCGATTCACTGTTTCATACATTTTGCACCTATAAAATGTTTCATAACCGGTAGTATACTTGTCAGCCATCAACCACGAACCTAATACATGTTCCATGTTTCAGATGCTGTCGATGCAGACCATAATCTGCATCCTCTCCTAGACTACCTCCCAATCTCCGCCGGCGGCACCGGAGTAGATGTGGTTGCAACGGCAGAGTCCGAAGACACACGTCCACCATAAGGATGCCGTCGTCGGCACGACATCCCCGCTTGATCAGACTAGCTTCCACATCCATCACCTATCATAGAGATGATCGCCTCATTGGGGAAGAATCAGGTGCTTCTTTATTCCGCGTCACCGTTGCCACCGTTGAAGCCAAAACATCGAACGACCCAAAAACTTAAACTACCTGGGCCCTAAAACCTATATCTAAAATGATCCGCGCGGGGATCCAACGACCCCCCTTACCATCGACGACTAAGAGGTCGCTGACGGAGGGAAGCTGCCAGAAGATAACGCCCGAAGGATCCGCTCTTTTGGCGACGACAACTAGGGTTTCTGGCCGCCCGCGTCAGGGAAAATTATTGAGAGAGTTGTGGTTTGCGAGGCTGTTTGTTGATACTAATTACCAACTATAGTACTCTCTCCGTCCCGAATTACTTGTCACGGAATTCTGTGACAAGCAATTCTGGAACAGGGAGTATGTATCATGGGACTAGGGGGGTGAGAGTAGGGGTGGGCATTGTCAAACCAAACCGAACCATTTTAACTGATTTGGATGTTTATTCGGCATATGGCTGTTTGGCTCGGTGGAAACTTCTAGTGTTGTTCGGTGTTCGGTGCATGTTTGGTTTCTGGTAGTAAAAAACTGTATCCACTGAAACAACCAATTTTTTGAGGGGGAAACGAGGCAAGGGATGGGAAGAAAATAGCGGAGCCACATGAAATAGTAACCTCGGTGAAGATGCACATGGCAGAATGGAGTTTGGTGCACAAGGTGAGGGAACCACAACACAAACAAAGATGGTGCAGTTTTGATAAATGTTTCAGAGATGGGAGCCACAAGATGAAGGATGGGTCAAGATAAATGTTGATGGAGCAGTTTCAAGGTACAGGGAGAAAGGTGGTGCTGGAGCTGTTTTGAGGGATCACAATGGCGCATTCATAGCCAGAGGCTGTTAGTTCTTTCCACATATTGTTGATCCGAAAGCAGTGGAGGTCCTGGCGTGTAGGCGGGCTGTTCAATTGGCCATCGAGCAACAAGTTCAGTGAGCACATGTGGAGCTGGACAGCAGGATGGTCGTGCAAATGATAAACGAAACAAATAAGAATATGTCCGTTGTTGGACCCTGGATACAAGAGATCAAGGAGAGTCTCACCTCGTTGGCAGAGTTCAAGGTCTCTTGGGTTTGTCGTTATGGAAATATTGCCGCGCATAAGTTAGCTAGAGTCTCAGTGGGAGGCTTTCCGTGACAGTACCTTGGTTTGCCACTATCACTGCGGAAACAGTCGGCCTCGCAGCTGCAGTATCTGGTGGATCGGCTCGGAGCATGCCTACCGGCTTGGCGGGCCTCAGCTTTGCCCAAAAGCGGACGCCTTCTCCTCGTTCTTTCGGTCCTCATGCAATGCCTATACACGAAATGATGGCCATGGAATTGCCCGCGAAAACTATAAACGCCATCAACAAGATCATACATGGATTTCTTTGGTGCGGGAAGAAGGAGGCAAGGGGTGGTAACTGCTTAGTAGCGTGGACAGTGGTGTGTGCGCCCAAATGGGTTGGTGGTCTCGGAGTCCCGGACCTGAGGTGGATGAACATCGCCATGCAAGCGCGGTGGCCATGGTTGAAACGAGCCGGCAAAGACAGGTGTTGGCAGGAGTTCAGGATCTCGGTGCCGAAGGAATCCATGCAATTATTCAAGGCAGCGACTCGGATGCAACTAGGCAACGGACGCAGCACACTCTTCTGGGAGGATCGGTGGTTTGATGGGTACCGCATCCAGGAGCCGGCCCCGGCGGTCTACGCTGCTGTGCCGCCTAGGCTGAGACGTGCTCGGGCGGTGGTCGACGCCATTGAGGGCAACGCATGGGCAAGTGATATCGGGCCGGACCTGCAAATTGACAATACTAGAGAGTATCTTCGGTTGTGGACTAGGATCAATGACGTTGAGCTATAAGAGGGCATCCCGGATGTGGCTACATGATCCTGGGAGAGGGGTGGCGTATTCTCAGTAAGATCGGCGTACGCGGCCAAGTTTGCAGGTCGTGTGATCGTTCCCACGGCAGACTTCTTGTGGAAATCTAGGGCGCCTTTGCAGCCGGATGTTCTCATGCTTGGCCCTTCGCAACAGGTGCTGCACGTCTGACAGGCTAGCAAGGAGGGGGCTACCGCACCAGGACTCTTGCCCATTCTGCAACCAGGAGGAAGAAACAATTAACCATATACTGCAAATGTGTGTTTTCTTGAGGGAAGTTTGGATGCACACATGCCATGCACTGGAGGAGCCGGCATGGTTTCCTAGTGGGACGGAGGTGCTCTCCGCATGGTACCAAGGTAGAGACAAGCAAGGCCTTGACATCAGGACGTCCAGGGCTATAATCCTGCTTGGTCTTTGGCAACTGTGGAAGCACTGAAACGCTGCGGTCTTCGATGGTGTCACTCCGAGCGTTGCCATGGTCATGCGACATGTGGAGCAGGAAGAAAGAGCTTGGTGGAACGTAGGGCTCATGAAGGGTAGGGTGCACGGTTTCTTTGGTAGGTTAAGTAGGTGGAGCATGAGTGAGTAGTCGGTTGTATGGTTTAGCTCACTAGGGTGGCGCGGAGTGGAGTATGGTTATGGCGTAGCATGTTAGATGTAAGTTGTAACCGTACCTGTGGAGGGTTTTCTTTGCCTTTTCCCCCTTATATAGAGTGATACGTATGCTATGCGTATTTGAGAAAAATGTTAGCTAGAGTCAGCGTAGGAGAGGAACGCTGCGATACTTGGGTGGGTTCGCCACTAGATTTTATTTTAGATGTAATTTCGGACCAGATTCCAAACTCTCTTTAAATAAAGCGGCATACTTTCCCCCCTCAAAATAAATAAAAAATAAAGGGGCTAGTATTTCTATGGGTCCGTCATCCCCTTTTTAAAATAAAAAACTGCATTTTATGTGAATTAACCCGCGGTTCAACTTAAGTCACAAACAAATTGCATTTTCAGTTTCTTTAGAGAACCACCCGACATTTGAGGTAGTTATAACCCGCCGTTCATATTTAAGTCAACAAATCGCATTTTAGGTTTTAACAAAAAAAACTCAGATTTTTTGGTTAATCAATCTGTAGTCCGTCTAAAACAAATGCCTTTTGAATCATCTCTTTTAAACCGTAACTCCGATTTAACATGTTATATAGAAAATTTGATTAGAAAAATATGTACAACCTAAATAAGATATCATTCTACCTGTTAAATATTTTTAAATATTATTTTGGGTGTAAACTTAATCTGTAGCACACGGTCCGTTTTCTTGTACCGGCGGCGATCCGGATTGCAAATAAACACCCACTAAAAACAGATTGAGATGAAAGAAAACATCGATAACCACGCACATCTCTGAAAAACCTCGCAGGAGAAAAAAACAGATTTATCATCTTATTTCGAACGAGCGCACGCAAGAGAGAGAGAGAGAGATGCATGCTTGAGGATTGACAATATTCAAATATGTTATGATTGTGTGAGCAGTAAAACTGCTCATATATAATATAGTACGTATTAAATTGCCTAAAAGTGTTCAGGCTCACACTTGGGCATCACATGTATTCTCCCATATATAATACAACCTTTTTTCATTATGTTACAATGCAAATCGCTCTCATAAGTCATAGCTCTTAGACTGATGGGTGAAGTGTGACGGCCCCGATTCAATCATACACGCAAATGTGTACGATCAACATCAGGGAGCCATGGAAAAATATCACAACACAACTCTAGACATAAATTAAAATAATACAAACTTCATATTACAAGGCAGGGGCCTCGAGGGCTCGAATACAAAAGCTCGACACAAACGAGTCAGCGGAAGCAACAATATCTCAGTGCACACATAAAAGTTAAACAAGGTGCCATAAGATGGCTAGCACAAACAGGGATACAGATCGAAGAGGCGCAGGCTTCCTGCCTGGGATCCTCCTAAACTACTTCTGGTCGTCGGCGGTCTGCACGTAGTAGTAGGCTCCGCCGGTGTAGTGGTAGTCGTCGTCGGTGGCGTATGGCTCCTAGGATCCACCATCTGATCGCAGCAACTGGGTATAGAGGGGAAAAAGGTAGAAAAGCAACCATGAGTATTCATTCAAAGTACTCGCAAGACTTACATCAGATCTATACTACATATGCATTGCTATCAATAAAGGGGTAGTATCTGTGGACTAAACGGCAGAAGGCCAGAATGAGAAGTGGGGAGAAGCTAGTCCTATCGAAGGTTATGCTTTTGTCAGCCTCCATCTTGAAGTAGTAGAAAAGAATAGCTGGCATAGCAACAAGTAACAGCGAAGCATTAATCCTACCCGACGATCCTCTCCACGACACCCTGTGAGAGAGCGAGCACCGGGTTGTATCTAACACTTGAGGGGGGGGGGTTTATTAAGTATCCGGTTATATTTGTAAGAGGTCGGAATACAACTCCAAGTCGTCATGTTATCGTGGACACGACTATTCGAATAGATCATCTTCCCTGCAGGGGTGCACCGCATTAGCCAACACACTCGATCACTCTGGCCGCACACACTTTCCTGGGTCATGCCCGGTCTCGAAAGACCAGTCGCAGCCCTACCAAGGCTCAACCAAGAGGCTAGCACGCCAGTCTACATCCCAAGCGCGCAGGGGTCTAATACACACTACTAGGAAAAGGCCTACTAATGGCGCACCTAATTTGGCCATTAATGGCGCATTAGTGGTGCGCCATTAGTGCCACGTCATTAGTATATTTTACTAATGGCGCACCCCCTGGTGCGCCATTAGTATCTGATATACTAATGGCGCACCACTGATGCGCCATTAGTGTATACATAAGTGCGCCATTAGTATTGCCTCCCAGGGGCCATGTATACCCAGGTGCTCTGGCATACTAATGGCGCACAGCAACAAGATGCGCCATTAGTAACCTCGGCATACTAATGGCGCACTGTTCAGTGATGCGCCATTAGTATGCTTTGTCATACTAATGGCGCACTGTCATGTGATGCGCCATTAGTATGAATATTAGTTTTTTTTTATTTTCTGTTTTTTGCACAGGTTACAAAATGTATAATTTTACAAAATATAGACAGCACACATCAACAACAGATTCATCGAATACAATAGAAGAATAGTCTTTGAATACAATTCATCATATTAGTCTCCGAATACAATTCATCATATTAGTCTCCGAATTGAAAAGACCGAACAAAGATAGAACATTATATTAGAAGTCTCGAGACCGCGAGTAGCGAGTTTGTCTTCACATTACAAGTCGATATCGATCATCTAAACTACCATCACATAGAAGAGAGCTGCGGTCATCACGATGAGCATCATCACGATGAAACTCGTCTTCATCCGGTTCCTCCAACGCTCCCTCCCCTCTCCCGCTAGATAGCGGGCGTATCTAGATTCAGCCTCAGCCCTAGTGGTGTACCTTTGTAACTGTTACCGCTGAATCGGTGAACCTGTCTCCGACACTCCTCCCAGTCATCGTAGACTCCGGGAACCTTACCCTTGTACACGACATACGTCGGCATCGCTATGCACTAGCCAAACGAAACGTTAGTACCAATTCACAGACAATACATAAGCAATATATAAGTATGCAACAGAACGATCGGAAGAGAAAAGCAAGACATTAATAGCATCGATTACATCTAAGTTGAACGACTCTCGAAACCAAAGAGACATACTACAAGTTCATTAAAGTTTAATTATAACATGAGCCAATCGATGTTTCAGAACTAGACACAGCATCACTGCTTTCGACTCGACTCAAGGGACTGGAGCGTGGATGAAGCCGCCGTCTATCGTGGGAGTCATGAAATAACGGTCGTTGTCAGCCTGCATTTGTAGCATTGTGTCGATGTCACTGTTGGACGGTTGATTGTTGAGGTAGAACTGCCCCGAGGTACGAAGGACATCTTGATGGATGATTTCCGCAAACTCCGACTGGATGCGAAAGAATTCTTGTCGGAGGTCCGCGTCCTGGATTGCCGACATGCTCTTTGCCCAATCTTTGAGTTTACTCGGTAGCAGAAGTTGATGATGGTCCCGTACGATCGCCCGCATGTGATGGATGGCGTAGTAGGCACCCTTCTGACCGCCAGGCGGCTGCTTGACGCAGCAGAACGTCGTATTGTGGGAGAACACGTGCTTGCCATACTTACGAATAGGCTTGGTGAAGGTGCCTCCAGATTTGGCGTAGCTGGGGAGAACATCATCAAGAACCTTCTTGACATTTGTGTAGTCTACGTTCGACTGACGATCCGGGTCGAAATACGTGGCCATGGAATATTTGGGGCTTAGGAGGATGAGCGTGCAATGTGTGTCACTGCAGAAAACACGGAATGTTAAAAGAAAAACGATCGAAATGTAAGAATTCATATGTTACGGGCCGATTGAGGGGAGGACTTACTCGGGAAAGTAAGGCACGAGGAAGTTATCCTTATCTTGGTTTGCCAGAATGACGCCTTCGAGGTAAGAACTCGCGACTTGCCGGTCCCCAGCGCTGCCCAAGATCTTGGCACGCATGTAGAAGGGGTCGACTATCACGATGTCCGGGGTCTTGTCGCGAATGATCCGCATCTCCATACTCAGCAAAAATAGCCGAACGAAGGTGTAGTGCAGCGGATGAAGGTTCAACATAGCATGGATGTCATCAAAACGCAGGACGATCGTACGCCGATGGAGTTATCCACAAAGCCCTTGCCCTCTGGCACCTTGGCCGCGAAAACCGGGTATGCCACATCCTTCTCTCCGAGACGCCGCTTCTCCAAAGAAAGAACACTGTCATGCAGACTCTGCATAGCACCGGTTGCAGCATTGAGCATATTTGTCGGTAGCATCGCCCTACCCGCCACATGCACCCTCCTCGAGATATCCTGCGGTGAAGGTGGCCCGTCCTGAGCACGGATCGTACTCGGTGCCGGCTGGCTCGCACCCTTCTTAGTCTTTCTTTTGCGTGCCTTCTTCTTCTCCTGTAATGGGACCGAGTTCTGCTCACAAACCGCCTTCTTGAGTGTGTTGGGGCTGATAATATTTCGCACCTCGCCTATCTGAGGCTCGGTGAAGTCGGCAGCTGGAGGCGTCTCCTGAGAGCTGAACGCCAGACGACGCCTATTGCAACTTGGCTTCTCCGCGGTACCAGCTAGATCGCACACGTCTTTTGTTGGGTTGGGTTCTTGAGAAGGAGGCCCCATGAAGTCGCCATCGTACCCATGATCGGCAAAGTACTGATCGACGTTGCCAAATGTATCGTCGTCGTCGTCATCGTCGTTCTGATCCTGTGCCATATGCATGTTTGGATCCAGTGGCATAGGGATGTCCGGCACCGTTGCGGCGGTCTTGCCATGGGGCCGACTTGGCGCCGGCACGACTGGCGGTGTTGTCTTTGGGGTGGTGTCCCCCGCCCCCAAACGAATCTGGCTCTTCGGCCAAAGCAGGGGCCAGCTCAGGCAGGCGCTGAGGGTCATCACGTCATCATCGTCGGCCCTGACGGGTCGAATCGGAGGTAACAACTCATCGCAGCCTGGCAGCACCCGAACCAGTTGAACCCTAAACAAGTTGGGTGGCATCTGGGTACCGTGGAACAAGGGGTTGCCCGGTTGAACAATTTTGCCCTTGGCGACATCGACCAACTCGTTGTTCACAAAGTGGAGGAGAGTGCACGGAACGTCGGCGGCGCCCTGCGAAAATATGTAGGGCGTCAGGGATGCCCAGTCAAAGGCAAGGAGATGAAGTCCTCGGCCGAGAGAGGCTTAATTAGTTACCGTGATGATGGCATCGAGCTCGGCTAATGTCGAGGCACCACAACCGACGGGCGTGCAGTTGACGGAGGGGCCGCTTGCTGCAGAGGTGCCGGCCGGCGTACACCCGGGTGCATTAAGCTCCCGTGCCGGCGTCGGAGACACCAATGCCGCCTCCGCCGGAGGCACCAATGGCCCCGCCATCGCATTATGCGAGTTGCTGGCCGTGAAGCTAGGAATCGGGGGCGGCCCCTGTTGGCCGCCCGCAATCCACGCACTCAACCCAAAGATCAAGGTAGGCACAATGGCGGTGATCGTCGCTCCGAGTCGTTGTTCCACTTGCTCTTGGACAATCTCCGAAATCCGCGCCACCTGTGCCTTGAGTTCTTGAACCTCTCGCGCCTGGCTTTCCGAACTGGTCTTTTTCTCCTTCCGCACACCAGCGGTATAGTATGACCCCCATTTTGTCGACAAGCCTTTGCCGGCCACACGACCAGCTGCCGTCAGCTTACTGAGCTTATCCTTGTTCTTCATTACATTCAACGCCCTATTTAGAGTGGTGTCCCAAGGGTTGCTCTTAGTCGACCACGCGCTACTGCTTTCAGTCGCCTGCGGAAGGAATGTGAACCATTTAGAAATTTGGCTTCATTAATTAGAATGCAACCATATGGAGCTAATTACGCGGGGGTGTATTCCTTACCAGAACAAGCTCAAGCTTCCTGGTCTTCGGATCCGTGGTAAGCTCCTTTGTTTTCGAGTCCTTCTTGTACCGGGCCCTGACAAAGTTCCTGGTCTGCTTGTCACCGTATTTATCGAAGAGGGGCGGTAGGCCTTGCTCGGCACGGTCCGCCTCCTCCTTGTCCCATATAGGCTCCGCCACTCTGTAACCGCCGGGACCGAGTGTGTGTTCCCCTATGTTCAGCTCCCGCATTTGTTTCCCCCACTCACTTGATTGGGAGTTTGCGGTGCTCGAGCAATTGATCTTGAAGTCATTGTAGTCATCTTCGGTGATCGAAGGATTTTTCTCCTTGATCTTCTAATAACTCTCACCTTTCTCGATCATTCTCTTCACATTGCTTTTCCAAGTAGACAGGGCCTTGCTCATCTTCGTGAGGGCAGCATTGTTCACTTTATTCCCTTTGAGGCTTGTGTTTGCAAATTCAGCGGGGAACTTGTATCGTTCGTGCAGCTTCGTGAAGAGGAGGTTGCGCAAATTCCCTCGGTCAGGATGCCTCAGGTTCTCGGTGTTGATCGAGACGGTGCTCCGGAGAATGCACCCGAGCTGAAGCGAGTACCCCTTGACTATTCGTTCGGGCGCCGTTGGATTCCCGTTGGAGTCCACTTCAGTAACTTCCTCCTTGAGGGTGAGGAGCACGATCGGGCGCCGGTCCTTCCGTTGCCTCTTCGGTTGGCTGCCATCTGTGCGTGCGCCGCCATCATCAGTGGTGGCATCCTCGGCGGCACCATCAGTGGTGGCATCAGTGGGGTCATCCTCGGTGGTACCATCAGTGGTCTCAGGATCGGTGGGGAAGGCGGCGTCCTCATACAACTGAGGTTGGTCCTCCATCTCCTAGGACAGCTCCCAAAATGCCTTGCCGCTCGAACCCCCGGCCTCATCGTTGTTGGCCATGTTTCTCTCTAAATAGGAATAAAGTTTGGTCAAAAAGTTGGTTATTGTTTAGGGTTTGTCGACACCGAGGCATCCTAAAAGCTAAGCTTTTATCATTGAGGTTTTTTCGACGCCGAGGCACCCTAAAAGCCTAAGCTTTCATCATTAGTCACAAGTACCCCATATGTCCTATTTTTTGCAAAGTCATGCTAAAATTCACGAAAAATTTCAGCATGACCTTTGCTGAAAATAGGACATATGGAGTACCCGAATTTGCTGGAACGGAAGTTAATCAACATTCCAGCAAACTCAAGGGCCTCTCGGGTGGACAAGGCAAAAAAAGCCTCCATCACAACAAAGCAAATCATTGCATGGGCATACAGATGCTGAAGTAAGAACGCCAGAAGTAGCATTCACAAAATTAAGAGCAAAGTCTAGCTTGCAAACCACAAAATTAAGAGCAAATTAAGAGTAAATTTGCTAGTTGTCTGCCCATGAGCTTATTAAGAGTAAAACACCTTTCAAGCCCCGCCCATGAGCTTAGCTAGCTGTCTGCTGAATCTACACTACCATTACCCAAAATCACAGGGCATGACCAATCGTCAAAATTTGCAGGGACATAAGCATGCACAAATCAGCAGCTAAATCACAGAGACAGCTCTAGCGACGCTTAGACAATAGCTGTGCTGAGAAGCCCTATTAAGGAGAGAGGCGAGCATAATGTGACAGCTACCAACTGAAAGACAACTCATAGTAACGGACTGATGTGTCGCACAATATAAGAAGTGAAACATCGTATATATGTAAGCACTTACAGGCTCAAAGCTTTTCTTCCCTGCTGGATAGAAGAGTATCGTGGGGAATCCGTCCGGCTGCAACAGGAAGCAAGTGTGAGTTCCATCCGTATTCTGCATATTCCATATGGTAGTGAACGGAAACCGAGCATCTATATTTTCAATGTATCAATTCAGGAAAGATAATTGAAAGGAAAACAGAGCTAAATGAAAGGAGGATTCACAATGTAACAGTGTCATAATCATAGTGCCACACCAAAAATAGAAGAGCGCGAGCTTCCCCATGCGCTATTTAATACTACTATATACATCAAAATACTGTTGAACTATTTCAAGATGTTATGGGTAATGGAGTGTAGATTCACGCATTTCAGTGTATTTGCTCACTCATTTCACTCATTTCACCATTTTTCAGCATTTGAGAGGCCATGAGGATCTTGGGAGGAACCAAGCAAGAGTGGCCGGTGACAGTAGGTAGACAGAGCGACTATTGTTCTATCACATTCACGAGCTAAGAGCAAGGAAACAACCAAATCCCGAGTCCTAACTGCAACAAAATCTTGTCCCAACGACGGATTGGCCACGGTCAATTTTCTTCCTCTTATTAACAAGATTTTGCGCGTGTAGTAGTTTTTACCTGGAATTTCAAAGATAATAAAGGGGACAGGGATAGGAAACAGAGCATGACAGCAGAGTTTCTACTGTGTGTGTAACCTCAGCCAGAGAGTCTCTTCAAACAATTTACATAATCGCTAACTTTTAACCACAAGTTGCACCCCGTATTATACCAAAGTCTAGCTAATGCAGGATCTATTGCTGTGTACTCATCCATCCAAACAGTTAAAACACATGATTTGTCCACTCGGAACTATATTTACTTATGAAGGCTACACATTGAGCATGCATAACAAACCTATTTCGTCAGATGACAATTGTATTCAGCCTAATGGAAATGGTAGTAACAAGATGCACGCCAACAGAAGCACATCATCCGAGAGTAAATCAAATACAGCAAGATGCAAGTTTTAATTACAAGGAAATTCAGATTGGCATGCTCTGACAGACTGGGAGCTTATGCTCCTTCAGTTGGAACCCCCAAAAAAAATGCTCACAAATGAGCTCAGCTGTGATATGATATACTCTGGCCAGCAAAGCAAAATAGCATAAAATTCACCTGTGGGGATTTCTGGGCAGCCTCTTTTAGGTCCTCAACCGCACCTTCCCAATCTTCTGTTAGAAGTTTAGCTTCACCTCTCTGCAGTAAGTATGAGGAATAGTTCAATTAAGAGGTTTACAAAATCTGGCATAATGAGCAAGTTCATTCTGTTCTATAGTGCATAAGTTCAATTTCCTGAAATAATACCTTGCGGCCTGGTGAGGCCGACGAGGTGGTGGTCCCCTGCTGCGGCGAACCTAGGGTTCGGGGAGACGGCGGGCGCCGCTACGGAGACGGGGCGGTGGAGAGGGCGTACGAGGTGGAGGGTAGACGACGAGCGCGACCCCGGCGGCAGCGTCGGGGCGTCGAG
>NC_041387.1:24996983-25031625 GCF_002162155.2 Triticum dicoccoides
AGTAGGGGAATCGAGGGTGCGGGGGGTCGACGGCGGCGGCCGGTGGACCGGGGGGTGCTCGGCGGCGAGGGGGACCAGATCTGGCGAGGTGGGATAGCGATCGAGATGGAGGGGGATCGAGATCGAGTGTCCATGAAATTTGAAAATATTCATGATAGTTCAAAAAGTGTCCATTAAATACAATCGAGAAATGAAGGCTACGATTTAAATACAATCGATCTTAGCTAGCTATCTGTTCACAATCTTCTTGCCCTTCTTTTTCGCAAATGGAGTTCTTCTGTGGAACGGACGTCCTTTAGGTAGGGTGGTCCTGCTTCTTCTTGTGGTGTATGCTGCTACTTCATCATCGTCGTCATGTTCGATCCTCGGGTCGCCGTACTTGTCGAAGTCTTGCTCATTGGCTACTCCATCCATTCCGATGATCTTCCTTTTGCCTCTCCTCACGACAACACGACTGGGCTTTGACGGGTCGGTAATGAAGAAGCATTGGTCAACTTGGGAAGCCAGTACCCATGGCTCATTTTTCACGGTGACGTTTGCGCCCGCGGTCTTGGATTTGGCTTCGGGTATAACCATGGTGGTGAAATACCGGTCTTCTTTTAGGACGCTCTTCGCCCATCTGACACGGAACATCGGGACCTTCTCTCCAGCGTAGCTCAGCTCCCAGATCTCCTCGATCCTTCCGTAGTATCTATCCTTGTCATTACCGGTGTAGGATTCCATCATTACCCCGGAGTTCTGATAACCATCGCTCTTCATGTCCTTGGCCTCGGTGTAAAATGTGTAGCCGTTGATATCGTACGCCTCATATGTCATCAGGTTGTGCTCGGCGCCCTGTGACAAGGCGAATATGAGTTGTTCTTCCGCGGAAGAATCCTCATGTAAAGGGTACGACAGAAGCTTCTGCTTGAACCAACGCGTGAAACATGAGTTGTGCTCTTTGATTATATCTCCGTCCGTCCTCTATTGGCCTCGGTCATTGTACGTCTTCTTAATAAAGGTTTTGTGCTCTACCACCCAAGGATCGACCACGTCTATGTGTTGTAGCGCGACTAGGTTTGCTCTTTCAAAGTCGGCGAGTCGACCCTCTAAGTCGACATGCATTTCGCGGCGACCCTCACGGTGACCCCATCCAGCGAGCCTGCCGAGGTGCCTGTTGACGGAAGACCAACGGGGTTCTCGACGCCTAGATAATTCGTGCAGTAGGAGATGCACTCTTCGGTCAGAAAGCCCCTGGCTATACTTCCCTCTGGACGTGACATGTCGCGAACGTATCCTTTGATGACACCATTCATCCTTTCGAACGACATCATGCTGTGCAGGAACATCGGCCCAAGTTGGATGATATCCTCCACTATATGGACCAGCAGATGCACCATAACGTCGAAGAATGCGGGCGGGAAGTACATCTCAAGCTCGCATAGTATCACCACGATCTCTTCCTGTAGCCTTCTGAGTTGCCTCACGCCAATCGACTTCCAAGAGATGACGTCGAAAAAGTTGCATAGGCCAAATAGCGTTTCACGGATGTGCGCGTCCATGATCCCATGGATTGCAACTGGAAGTATCTGCGTCATCAGCACGTGACAGTCGTGAGACTTCATCCCACTGAACTTCTGCTTCGCTGGGTCTAGGTATCTGCTTATCTTCCCCGCGTAACCGTAAGGAAGTTTTACTCCTAGGAGGCAGGTGAAAAACTGCTCGATCTCCTCCTGACTTAGAGTGAAGCACGCGGGAGGGTAGTCATTTCCGGTCTTCTTGGCCTTTTTGCCTTTGCGACGACTTTCTGTGTCCTGCTTCACCTCATCATCATCATCATCATCATCATCATCATCATCATCATCATCATCATCATCATCATCATCATCATCATTAGCGTGAAGCTCCTGCCTGATGCCCATTGATTTCAAGTCTGCCCTTGCTTTCGGCCCATCTTTGGTCCTCTCTGGCATGTTGAGCAGGGTACCAAACAGACTCTTGCACACATTCTTCGTGATATGCATGACATCAAGGCTGTGAGGCACACGGTGGATCTTCTAGTACGGCAAGTCCCAGAAAACAGACCTCGTTTCCATACCTTCAGCAGCAGCTCTGGCGCCTTTCGCTTCTTTCCCGGCTCTGGCGCCTTTTGCTTCTTTCCCGGCAGTGGGCAGTCTTTCCAATTTTTCAACAGCTTGTCTATTTCCTCGCCGCTCCTCGTACACGGGCGTTTTCGGGGTACGGTTTCACCATCGAACAGATCCTTGCGTTTCCTCCACGGGTCATCGTCGTGAAGCCACCTTCGATGTCCCATGAACATGGTTTTCGAAGACCCGGGATCTCTATCTAGCTGGCGATACATTGTGTCATCCATGCACCTTATGCATCCAGAAAATCCGTGGACTACCTGCCCCGCGAGATATCCGTAACCAAGATAGTCGTGCACCGTCGTGAGCAGTGCGGCTCTCATAGGGAAATATTCTTTCTCTGCGGCGTCCCACGTATTGGCTGGCGTTTTCCACAGCGTGTGAAGCTCCTCTTTCAGCAGCCCCAGATACAGATTGATGTTGTTCCCTGGTTGTTTCGGCCCTTCAATTGGCATACTCATGTGAATGTACTTCCTCTTCATGCACAACCAGGGGGGAAGGTTGTACATCCACACAAACACAGGCCAAGTGCTATGTGTGCTTCTCTGGCTGCCAAACGGATTGACTCCATCGGTGCTCGCGCCCAGCACGATATTCCTTGGATCGTTCCCAAATTCTGGGTATTCGAAGTTCAACGCTTGCCACTGGCTCGCATCCTTAGGGTGACTCAGCATCTTGTCTTTTTTATCTATCTACGGATCATTTGCGTCATCTTCTCGCTTCTTCTCCTCCCTATCCGCGTGCCAACGCAGGAGCTTTGCTACCTTAGGGTCCGCGAAATACCGCTGCAGACGAGGAGTGATCGGAAAGTACCACACCACTTTTCGAGGAGCTTTCTTCCTCTTCTTGTATCGAGTGACGCCGGACACCGGACATATGGTAGACTCCGCGTGCTCGTCCCGATAAATGATGCAATTGTTCATGCACACATGGTATTTCACGTGCGGTAAATCCAGAGGACACACGATTTTCTTCGCCTCCTCTAAACTGGTCGGGCACTTGTTCCCCTTGGGAAGACGTTCGTGCCAGAATGACATGTTCTCGTCGAAGCATGCGTCGGTCATTTTGTGTTTTACCTTCATCTCCAGAGCCATGAGCGTTACTTTCAGGCGGGTATCCTCGGGCCTGCATCCTTCATACAAGGGAGTAACCGCGTCTAACTCAAGTTGATCCATCTTGGCTTTCTCTCGGGCGGCAGCTCTTGTGTTATCCGTCTGCTTGAGAAGCAGCTCTTGAATATGATGGTCCTACACCCAGCCCATGGATGGTCCAGCGTCGTCTGCTCCATCGGCATCATCATCATGTCCTGCATCTTCTACATGATGACTGTGTACAGCATCACCGTCGTGATCATCTCCTGGGGATTCTTCGCCTTCTCGCCCGCCCGAGCCGCGGTGGTTGTCTTGCTGCCCTTCCTCATTTCTTGCCCGGCCCCCATGGATGACTTCGTAGTCATCTTCATCACCTTGCCACCGATAGCCATCCATGAAACCGCGCAAGAGCATGTGGTCCCGCACCTGCCCGGAATCCGGGTCCGCAATAAGGCTCTTCAGCTTGCATCTTCGACATGGACATCTTATCTCCGTCTCGTTCTTTTGAAGCATCTCGGCCTTCGCGGACCTCAAAAACCTATTCACGATGCCTTCGGTCATCGTGCGGACCATGGTCGCCTGCGGGGTAGAGCAAAACGATATTTTAGAACCAAGAAAAAATTTGGCATGACTTTCCCTAAAAATAGGACCAAAAAGAATGCTTAATGCCAAAATTCTCGCCGAAACGGAAATGAATCAACATTCCGGCAAAATATTGGCAACTATCGCATTTCAAATAACGGTACACCTCCAAACACAAACACATATGCAACACCACAAACATACGCAACACCACGAACATACATAGATCTAGCTAGGCCATAAAAAGTGCATGTGCACATTGTTGTAGGGAGAACAACATAAATATAGCTTCCCCCCTTACTTACCTATCAAAACAAGGTAATTTAACCACTTAATTTGAATGAATCTATGGTGGAAATGAGGTGAAAAAGAGGAGGCACCCGAGACAAGGAGGAGGCGGTGGAGAGAATGAAGTGGGGAGAAAGTGAGTGTGGGAGGAGAGGCTGTCCAAAATATCTTGTTGCTGCCCACTTACTAATGGCGCACCAACCATAAATGTGCCATTAGTAATCCAGGTTACTAATGGCGCACCCTCTGGTGGTGCGCCATTAGTAGTTTTGCAAAAAAAAACATACTAATGGCGCACTCTCCCAGGGTGCGCCATTACTAGTTTAAACTAGTAATGGCGCACCGTGGGACAGTGCGCCATTAGTAGTTTTGCAAAAAAAGGAATAAAAAATAATAAAAAAAACAACATTAGTGGTGCACTTTCTGACAGGTGCGCCATTACTAGTTACAACTAGTAATGGCGCACTTCCTATGGATGCGCCATTAGTATGTTTGGACAGGCGCACTAGTTCAAAAAAAATTTGATACTAATGGCGCACCATGGGCCAGGTGCGTCATTAGTAGTTTCAACACTAATGGCGTATCAGAAGGTGGTGCGCCATTAGTATATACTAATGGCGCACCACTTGTCTGGTGCGCCATTAGTGTCAATCCCATCTATAGCCCTTTTTCTAGTAGTGACGTCTCCAACGTATCTATAATTTTTTATTGTTTCATGCTATTATATTATCCATCTTGAATGTTTTATATGCATTTATATGCTATTTTATATTATTTTTGGGACTAACCTATTAACCTAGATCCCAGTGACTTTTTCTGTTTTCCTTATTTTTGAGTTTCATAGAAAAGAAATATCAAACGGAGTTCAAACGAGCTGAAAATTTATGGCAATTTTTTATGGACCAGAAGAAGCCCACGGAGCACCGAAGTTGGGCCAAAAGAGTCCGGAGGTAACGGTAAGGGTGCAGGGCACCCCCCTAGGGCGCGCCCTGATACGTGTCCAACGTATCTATAATTTATGAAGTATCCATGCTTATATATTATAATTATTGGATGTTTTACAATCATTTTATAGCAACTTTATATCATTTTTTGGTACTAACCTATTGACCCAGTGCCTAGTGCTAGTTGCTGTTTTTTGCTTGTTTTTTACATCGCGGGGAATCAATATCAAATGGAGTCCAAACACCAGGAAACTTTTTTGTGGATTTTTTATGGACCAGAAGACATCCAAAGGGCCAGAGCAGCACATGGGGGTACCCCGATGGGGGCACAACCCACCAGGGCGTGCCTGGGGGCCCAGGCGTGCCCAGGTGGTTTGTGCCCACCTCGGTGGCCTCCCGCACCCCTTCTTCGCCCTATAAATTCCCAAATATTCCGATAACCCTCGGGGTTAACCCTAGATCGGAAGTTCCGCCGCCGCAAGCCTCTATATCCATGAAAACCAATCTAGACCCCGCTCCGGCACCCTGCGGGAGGGGGGAATCATCACCGATGGCCATCTTCATCATCCCAGCGGCCACCATGATAAGGAGGGAGTAGTCCACCCTCGGTACTGCGGGTTTGTACCAGTAGCTATGTGTTTAATCTCTCTCTCTCTCATGTTCTTGATGGAACGATCTTGATGTATCGGGGGCCTTGTTATTATAGTTGGATCATATGGTGTTTTCCCCTCTCTATCTTCTTGTGATGAACTGAGTTTTTCCTTTTGAGATTTCATTGTTATCGGATTGAATACTTTTATGGATTTGAGAGCACTTGATATATGTCTTGCATATGAATACTCGTGGTTACAATGGTATATCATATTGATTCACTTGATATGTGTTTTGGCATTCAACTTGCGGATTCCCCAGTGACATTGGGGTAATCTATGCATAAGGGTTGATGCATGTTCTTGTCTTTGTTTCTCCAGTAGAAATCTTGGGGCACTGTTTGAGGTTCTTCGTGTTGGATTGAGTATTATGAATCTGAAATTATTTGGTGTTATTTTAGTATGAACTCTTGGATAGATCGATCGGAAAGAATAGCTTCGAGGTGGTTTCGTACCCTAGAAACGATTTCTTCTTATGTTCTCTGCTAGATAGGAACTTTGGAGTGATTCTTCATTGCATGTTGAGGGATGGTTATGTGATCCAACTATATTCGCATTATTGAGAGATTGCACTAGTGAAAGTACGGACCCTAGGCCTCATTTTCAAGCATTGCAATACCGTTTTTGTGCCCGTTTACTATTTGCTACCTTGCTGTTTTTATATATTCAGATTATAAAAAATATATCTCTACCATCAATATTACACTTTTATCACCATCTCTTCGCCGAACTAGTGCACCTATACAATTTGCCATTGTATTGGGTGTGTTGGGGACACAAGAAATTTCTTGTATTTGGTTGCAGGGTTGTTTGAGAGAGACCATCTTCATCCTACACCTCCCACGGATTGATAAACCTTAGGCCATCCACTTGAGGTAAAATTGCTACTGTCCTACAAAACTCTGCACTTGGAGGCCCAACACGAGTCTACAAGAATAAAGTTGCATAGTAGACATCAAGCACTTTTCTGGCACCGTTGCCGGGGAGGTTAGGTAAGCAGCAATCACATCCTATCAACGAAGCTCTTTTCTAGCGCCATTGCCGTGGAGGTGAGTGCATGAAGGTATATCTTTAGATCTTGTAATCGATTATTTTAGTTTCTTGTTTTATCACTAGGTTGGTTTATAAATAGAAAACTAAAAAAATGGAATTGAGGTTGCATCATATTATTCATCTTTATAATGTCTTTTTTGAAAATGATGGAAAGGAGAATTGTGCTCAATTGTTAGAAGAAGAATACTATAAAATGTTTGGCATAGAATCCATGAATGATGAGCATGATTGCAATGTTGCTAGTATGAATTCTTTGAATATCCATGATGCTAGTGATATGCAAAGCCATAAGCTTGGGGATGCTATGTTTGATGAAGATGTTATTTTTAGTCCCCCAAGATTTGATGTGTAAATTTGTTATAATGATTGCATGCGTCCTATTTATGATGATTATGATGAAAGTGTATTTGGAGAGGTCATGACTTTATTTAGTGATGAATCCACCATTTTGGATGAGGCTTCAATTGACTATGATAACAAAGTTCCTATCTATGATGATTATGGTGATGACATGTATGCTACAAAGAGTAATGGTACGCATGAAACTTGTCATCATGATTTTAATTCTCAATCACGTGATCGTTATTTTGTTGAGTTCGCTCCCACTACTATGAATGAGAATAAATTTGCTTATGTGGAGAGTAATAAATTTTCTAAGCTTGTGGATCATGAAAAGAATGCTTTATGTGATAGTTATATTGTTGAATTCACTCATGATGCCACTGAAAATTATGAGGGAGGAACATATGCTTGTAGAGGTGCATCATTGAAATCATCATGCCTAGCTAAAAGGCATTAAAGAAAAGTGCTTGTTGGGAGACAACCCAACATTTAACCCTACTGTTTTTGTGTGTTCACATGTTTAGGCTACTGTAGTAATCATGTTTTATTGTTTTTGTTTCAATAAAGTGCCAAGTAAAGCCTTTGGGATAGTGTGGATGATAGTTGACTTGAATCTGTGCAAAAACAGAAACTTTTGCGCTCAGTCCAGGAATTTTGACAATTCACTGGAATGTGATTTTGATTTGAAATTTTTACAGGTGATATATATACAAATTCTCTATGTTGTCCTAATTTTCAGAATTTTTGGATGAGCAGAAGTATGATTGGAGTACATATTACTACAAACTGTTTTATTTTTGACAGATTCTGTTTTCAATGCATAGTTTGCTTCTTTTCTAGTTTTTGTGGCCTATATTGCTAAATATAAATTGTGGAAATGATATGCTACAGTAGGAATTGTGTGGAAACAATAATTAATCTTGCCTTTGACAGTACCAAAGTGAAATCGTTTGCTCTTTATCATACTAACCTATCTCACGAAGTTCCGTTCAGTTTTGTGTGATTGAAGTTTTCAAGTTTTGAGTGAGATGTCTATATGAGGAGAATAAGAAGCGAGAAGACCCTAAGCTTGGGGATTCCCAAGGCACCCCAAGTTAATATCCAAGGAAGATCCAAGCAACTAAGCTTGGGGATGCCCCAGAAGGCATCACCTCTTTTGTCTTCAACATTTTCGGCAACCTCACTTGGAGCTATGTTTTCATTCATCACATGATATGAGTTTTACTTGGAGAATCATTTTAATTTGTTAGGATTTTCTTGCTGTTATTTAGAATAATGTTTTGCATCTTTATTTTCAATAAAAATGTCAAGTATAGCCTTCACCACACTTATTTTGCAAGTATATGAGTTGTTGTTTCAAAACACAAAGTTTATCGATGTTGCAAAAATTCCTGAGAAAATTCACAATGTGATAAAATGTTGAAACTTTTTGCATAATAAGATCCCATAAATTTTCTACAGTGTGGTAATTTTTCATATTTTTTGGAGTTAAAGAAGTATTGATACTCTTGCATTCTTTACAGAATGTACTATTTTGGCAGCTTGTTGTTATGTTTGCATTGTTTTCATATGTTTGCTTGTTTAATGATTCTATTTGAGGATAGGAGTATTAAATATGCAGAGGTATTTAGTATGTAATGTTGAATAATAATTTTAGTGATTTGATATAGTAGAGAATGATAAAGTTTTTGCATTGGTTTATACTAACCTATCTCACGAGTTCTTGTTGACTTTTGTGTGGATCAAGTTTTTGAGATTTAGGAAAACCGTGATATGAGAGGAATCAAGGAGACACAAAAGCTGAAGCTTGGGGATGCCCAAGGCACCCCAAGATAATATTTAAAGAAGTCTCAAGCATCTAAGCTTGGGGATGCACGGTAGGTATTGATAACCCACAAGTATAGGGGATCGCAACAACTTTCGAGGGTAGAGTATTCAACCCAAATTTATTGATTCGACACAAGGGAAGCCAAAGAATATTCTTGCGTATTAGCAGTTGAGTTGTCAATTCAACCACACCTGGATAACTTAGTATCTGCAGCAAAGTGTTTAGTAGCAAAAGTGGTATGATAGTAAAGGTAACGGTAGCAAAAGTAAAGATAAATGTTTTTGGGTTTTTGTAGTAGTTGTAACAGTAGCAACGGAAAAGTAAATAAGCGAAGAACAATATGTGAAAAGCTTGTAGGCAATGGATCAGTGATGGATAATTATGCCGGATGCGATTCCTCATGCAATAGTTATAACATATGGTGATATAGAGCTAGCTCCAATTCATCAATGTAATGTAGGCATGTATTCCGTAAATAGTCATACGTGCTTATGGAAAAGAACTTGCATGACATCTTTTGTCCTACCCTCCCATCGTAGCGGGGTCCTTACAGAAACTAAGGGATATTAAGGCCTCCTTTTAATAGAGAACCGGAACAAAGCATTAGCACATAGTGAATACATGAACTCCTCAAACTATGGTCATCACCGAGAAGTATCCCGATTATTGTCACTTCGGGGTTGTCGGATCATAACACATAATAGGTGACTATAGATTTGCAAGATAGGATCAAGAACACACATATATTCATGAAAACATAATAGGTTCAGAGCTGAAATCGTGGCACTCGGGCCCTAGTGACAAGCATTAAGCATAGCAAAGTCATAGCAACATCAATCTCAGAACATAGTGGATACTAGGGATCAAACCCTAACAAAACTAACTTGATTACATGGTAAATCTCATCCAACCCATCACCGTCCAGCAAGCCTACGATGGAATTATTCATGCACGGCGGTGAGCATCATGAAATTGGTGATGGAGGATGGTTGATGATGATAACGGCGATGAATCCCCCTCTTCGGAGCCCCGAACGGACTCCAGATCAGCCCTCCCGAGAGAGATTAGGGCTTGGCGGCGGCTCCGTGTCGTGAAACACGATGAAACTTTCTCCTTGATTTTTTTCTCCCCAAGACGGTATATATGGAGTTGGAGTTGAGGTCGGAGGAGTTCCAGGGGCCAAGAGATAGGAGGGCAAGCCCTAGGGGGGGGGGGGGCGCCCCCCTGTCTCGTGGACAGCCCGTGGGTCCCCTGGCCTTGATTCTTTCGCCAAAAATTCTAATTAATTCTGAAAAGTGCCTCCGTGGATTTCCAGGACATTCCGAGAACATTTCTTTTCTACACATAAAACAACATCATGGCAGTTCTGCTGAAAACAGTGTCAGTCCGGGTTAGTTTTATTCAAATCATGCAAGTTAGAGTACAAACCAAGGGCAAAAGTATTTGGAAAAGTAGATACGTTGGAGACGTATCAACTCCCCCAAGCTTAAACCTTTGCTTGTCCGCAAGCAATTCAGTTGATAAACTGAAAGTAAAGAAAAACTTTTACAAACTCTATTGCTCTTGTTGTTGTAAACATGAAAAGCCAGCATTCAAGTTTCAGCAAATATTATGAACTAACCATACTCACAATAACACATAGGTCTCACAATTACTCATATCAATAACATAATCAGCTAGCGAGCCATGATAATAAAACTCGGATGACAACACTTTCTCAAAATAATCATAACATGATATAACAAAATGGTATCTCGCTAGCCCTTTCTGAGACCACAAAACATAAATTAAGAGCACCTTTAAAGATCAAGGACTGACTAAACATTGTAATTCATGGTAAAAGAGATCCAGTCAAGTCATACCCAATATAAACCAATAATAATGAATGCAAATGACAGTGTGCTCTCTAGCGGGTGCTTTTTAATAAGAAGGGTGATGATGACTCAACATAAAAGTAAATAGATAGGCCCTTCGCAGAGGGAAGCAGGGATTTGTAGAGGTGCCAGAGCTCGATTTTAAAATAGAGATTGAATAACATTTTGAGCGGCATACTTTTGATGTCAACGTAACAACTATGAGATGGCTGTATCTTCCATACTACATGCATTATAGGCAGTTCCCAAACAGAATGGTAAAGGTTTATACTCCCCCAACCACCAACAAGCATCAATCCATGGCTTGCTCGAAACAACGAGTGCCTCCAACATACAACAGGCCTGGGGGAGTTTTGTTTAATTGTTTTGATTTGTTTTGATCTTTTTGGATCATGGGACTGGGCATCCCGGTTACCGGCCCTTTCTCGTGAATGAGGAGCGGAGTCCACTCCTCTTGAGAATAACCCACCTAGCATGGAAGATATAGGCAGCCCTAGTTGAAACATGAGCTGCTTGAGCATACAAAACAAAATTTCATTTGAAGGTTTGGAGTTTGGCACATACAAATTTACTTGGAACGGCAGGTAAATACCGCATATAGGTAGGTATAGTGGACTCATATGGAACAACTTTGGGGTTTAAGGAGTTTGGGTGCACAAGCAGTATTCCCGCTTAGTACAGGTGAAGGCTAGCAAAAGACTGGGAAGCGACCAACTGAGAGAGCGACAACAGTCGTAAACATGCATTAAAATTAATTCACATCAAGTACAAGCATGAGTAGGATATAATCTACCATGAACATAAATATCATGAAGGCTATGTTGATTTGATTCAACTACATGCTTGAACATGTGCCAAGTCGAGTCACTTAATACATTCAAAGGAGGATACCATCCTATCATACCACATCATAATCATTCTAATAGCATGTTGGCACGCAAGGTAAACCATTATAACTCATAGCTAATCAAGCATGGCACAAGTAACTATAATCTCTAAATGTCATTGCAAATATGTTTACTTCATAATAGCTGACTCAGGAACGATGAATCATCATATTTACAAAAACAAGAGAGGTCGAGTTCATACCAGCTTTTCTCATCCCAATAAGTCCATCATATATCATCATTATTGCCTTTCACTTGCACGACCGAACGAAGTGTATAATAATAAGAGTGCATGTGCATTGGACTAAGCTGGAAACTACAAGCATTCAACTCAAGAGAGAAGACAAGTAATATGGGCTCTAAATATAAATAAACAATCATGCAAAATAGAGCCACTAAGCATTTTCAATATGGTCTTCTCGCCCCCCAAAAAGAAAGAAAAGAAAATAAAACTACTTACACGGGAAAGCTCCCAACAAGTAAAAGAAGAACGAGAAATCTTTTTGGGTTTTCATTTTAATTTATAATACAAGCAAAGGAAATTAAACTAACTAATTTTTTGGTTTTTCTTAAGGTTTAACAAACACACAAGAAGAAAGCTGGAAAAAGAAATTTAAACTAACATGGATAATACAATGAAAGAGTATGAGCACCGACGACTAGTGTGTGAACATGAATGTAAAGTCGGTGAGAAATACGTACTCCCCAAGCTTAGGCTTTTGGCCTAAGTTGGTTTAATACCAGTTACCGCCCGGCTGATATCCATAAGTGAAACTGGGGTAGTACTGAGATGAAGAGGCGACCGCCTCCTGAGCAGCAGCGTGTTGGCGAGCTGCCTCCATTCCCCTCTCATATTCAGTGGCTTCTTCCCTGGTGACAACATATCTTCCTTTTGTCTGATAATCAAAAAGGTATGGAGCAGGAAGAGTAACAGGGACGATGTTGCGTCTGTTATAGGTTAGTCAATAATGGAGGAATAGTTCATTCCTCTCAAGAAAATGATGGTCAAACATAGCTTCTTTATCCAAATAAACAGGAAGTACAATCATATCCCCCTCTCGTGGAGCTATATTAAGAAATTTAGCCACACGGGTTGCATAAATTCCTCCAAAGAAATCTCCCCTTCTATTATTATTATGAAACCTACGTGCAACTATTGCCCCCAAGTTATAACCTCGATAACCTGACATAGCACTCTTGAGGACAGAAAGATCAGGGGCACACATGTGACATACTTCGTCCTTACCGTTAATGCATCTACCAATAAAGAGAGCAAAGTAATGTATAGAAGGAAAATGAATGCTCCCTATGGTAGCTTGTGTTACGTCCTTAGATTCTCCCACAGTAATACTAGCAAGAAAATCTCTAACTTCAGATTTGGGAGGATCATTAATATTACCCCACTACGGGAGTTTGCAAGCAGTTGTGAAATCCTCTAAATCCATGGTATAATATGTATCATAAATATCAAACATAACACTAGGAGAATTACGCGAAGAAATATATTCGAACCTCCGCACAAGGAATCAGTCAATTGATAATATTGAGGACACTTGTAAGAAGTCCTCAAGCTCAGCATTACGCACATACACGTCAAATTCCCCCTTGAAGCCTGCATCAACCATAAAATCATCGGATGGCCACTCGCAAGCCCGTACATTTGCGTCCCTTGGCAAATTAACATCTTGTTCACGTATAGCAATTCTTGGACCTTTCTTTGCCGAGGAACCACCTTGGTACATTCTTCTAAGCATATTTCTTTTCTGAAAATTTCTGAAATTTTAGTAACTTCAAAATAAAAGTGAATAAAACTAAACAAGATTGATAGCAACTACTCCTACAAGTGCCTAGAGCCTATATCATGCATTGAAATTTCTTGGGACCTCAAAATTTTAACATGCAAGCTCAAGAACATGGTCACCTATGCAGCACAAATTTGCAATGAATAAAGCACTAGAACAAAAACTAATTGGACCAATGGAGGAGTCACATACCAAGCAACAATCTCCCAAAGCAGTTTTGCGAATGGAGCTTTGAGCTAAGAGATCAAAAATTGCAGCAAAACGAGCTAGAACTCGGGCTTGAGCTGGATGGGGATTTTTTTGGGTAGGAGATGAAGTGTGTGGGTGCTGGCATAAGTGGAGGGGAGCCACCAGGGGCCCACGAGACAGGGGGCACGCCCTACAGGGGGGGCGCACCCTCCTCTCTCGTGGCCTGGTGCTTGCCCCTCTTGCAGTGTTTTTAGTGCCTAAAATCCTCAAATATTCCAGAAAAAAATCATACTAAATTTTGCAGGGCATTTGGAGCACTTTTATTTTTGGACTATTTTTTAATGCACGGATAATTCAGAAAACAGACAGATAATAATATTTTTGCTTTATTTATTCTAAATAACAGAAAGTAAAAAGAGGGTACAGAAGGTTGTGCCTTCTAGTTTCATCCATCTCGTGATCATCAAAATGAACCCACTAACAAGGTTGATCAAGTCTTGTTAACAAACTCATTCCGAATAACACGGAACCGGAGAAATTTCGAATAACACTAAGTTACCTCAACGGGGATATGGAAATCCCCAACAATAAGAATATCATACTTTTTCTTGATAGTAGGGAGAGGAAATTTAAAACCTCCAAAAATGATAGTTGGAACTTTTTCAATAGAATTGATGCTATGAACTTGAGATTGTTTCCTCGGAAAGTGTACCGTATGCTCATTACCATTAACATGAAAAGTGATATTGCCTTTGTTGCAATCAATAACAGCCCCTGCAGTATTAAGAAAAGGTCTACCAAGGATAATAGACATACTATCGTCCTCGGGAATATCAAGAATAACAAAGTCCGTTAAGATAGTGACATTTGCAACCACAACAGGCACATCCTCACAAATACCGACAGGTATAGCAGTTGATTTATCAGTCATTTGCAAAGATATTTCAGTAGGTGTCAACTTATTCAATTCAAGTCTACGATATAAATAGAGAGGCATAACACTAACACCGACTCCAAGATCACATAAAGCAGTTCTAACATAATTTCTTTTAATAGAGCATGGTATAGTTGGAACACCCGAATCTCCAAGTTTCTTTGGTATTCCACCCTTAAAAGTGTAATTAGCAAGCATGGTGGAAATTTCAGCTTCCGGTATCTTTCTTTTATTGGTGATGATATCCTTCATATACTTAGCATAAGGATTTACTTTTAGCATATCAGTTAAGCACATACGTAAGAAAATAGGTCTAATCATTTCAGCAAAGCTCTCAGAATCCTCATCATCCTTTGACTTGGATGGTTTAGGAGGAAAGGGCATGGGTTTCTGAACCCATGGTTCTCTTTCTTTACCGTGCTTCCTAGCAACAAAATCTCTCTTATCATATCATTGATTCTTTGATTGTGGGTTATCAAGATGAATAGCAGGTTCAATCTCTACATCATTGTCTTTGCTAGGTTGAGCATCAACATGAAAATTATCATTAACATTATCACTAGGTTCATGTTCATCACCTGATTGTGTTTCAGCATCAGAGATAGAAATATCATTGGGATTCTCAGGTGTGTCTACAGTAGGTTCACTAGAAGCATGCAAAGTTCTACCATTTTTCTTCTTTTCTTTTTAGAAGAACTAGGTGCCTCTAAATTATTTCTGTGAGAATCTTGCTCGATTCTCTTAGGGTGGCCTTCAGGATACAAAGGTTCCTGAGTCATTCTACCAGTTCTAGTAGCCACTCTAACAATAAAGTCATTTTTATTATTTAATTCATCAAGCAAATCATTTTGAGCTTTAAGCACTTGCTCAGCTTGAGTAGCAACCATAGAAGCATATTTGCTAACGCGGTGAAGTTCATATTTAACTCTAGCCAGATTATCACCTACGCGTCCTATCTCGAAAGCATTTTTCTTTAACTCTCTACCAACATAAGCATTAAAACTTTCTTGTCTAGCCATAAAGTCATCAAATTCATCTAAACATGGGCTATGAAATTTAGTAGAGGGTATTTCAACTTTATCATATCTATAGAGAGAATTTACCTTTACTACCTGTGTCGGGTTATCAAGACAATGTGGTTCTTCAGGCGGTAAATTAAGACCATGTATTTCTTCAATAGGAGGTATATTCTTAACATCTTCAGCTTTAATACCCTTTTCTTTCATTCATTTCTTTGCCTCTTGCATATCTTCAGGACTGAGAAATAAAACACCTCTCTTCTTCGGAGTGGGTTTAGGAATAGGCTCAGGAATTGGCTCAATTGTTTCAGGAATTACTTCAGGAACTGGCTCGGGAAGAGTCCAATTATTTTCATTAGTCAACATATTATTCAATAGTATTTCAGCTTCGTCGACTGTTCTTTCCCTGAAAACACAACCAACACAACTATCCAAGTAGTCCTTGGAAGCATCGGTTAGTACATTATAAAAGATATCAAGTATTTCATTTTTCTTAAGAGGATGATCATGCAAAGCATTAAGTAACCGGAGAAGCCTCCCCCAAGCTTGTGGGAGACTCTCTTCTTTGATTTGCACAAAATTATATATTTCCCGCAAGGCAGCTTGTTTCTTATGAGCAGGGATATATTTAGAAGAGAAGTAATAAATCATATCCTGGGGACTACGCACACAACCAGGAGCAAGAGAATGATACCAAGTCTTAGCATCACCCTTTAATGAGAACGGAAATATCTTAAGAATATATAAATAGCGAGACTTCTCATCATTGGTAAACAGGGTGGCTATATCATTCAACTTGATAAGATGTGCCACAACAGTTTCAGATTCAAGGCCATAAAAAGGATCAGATTCAACTAAAGTAATAATATCAGGATCAACAGAGAATTCATAATCCTTATCAGTAACACAGATAGGTGAAGTAGCAAAAGCAGGATCGGGTTTCATTCTAGCATTAAGAGACTACTGCTTCCATTTAGCTAATAATTTCTTAAGATCATTTCTATCATTGCAAGCAAGAATTTCCATAGCAGTTGTTTCATTCATAACATAACCCTTAGGAACAACAGGTAAAACATAATCATTGGGGGGACCTTCATCATCACTATCATCAGTAATAGGATCTTCAGTAATTTCATTCCCCCTAAATCTAGCAAGTTGTTCATCTAAAAATTCACCTAATGGCAAAGTAGTATCATGCACAGAAGTAGTTTCATCATGCATAGCAGAAGTGACATCATCAATAACATGCGACATATCAGAATTCATAGCCGTAGTAGGTTTAGGTGTCGCAAGCTTACTAATAACGGAAGGAGAATCTAGTGCAAGGCTAGATGGCAGTTCCTTACCTCCCCTCGTAGTTGAGGGCAAAATAGTAGTTCGATCATCTTACAAGTTCTTCATAGTGATCAATAGATATAAATCCCAAGTGACTCAGAGAATAGAGCTATGCTTCCCCGGCAACGGCGCCAGAAATTAGTCTTGATAACCCACAAGTATAGGGGATCGCAACAGCTTTCGAGGGTAGAGTATTCAACCCAAATTTATTGATTCCACACAAGGGGAGCCAAAGAATATTCTTGAGTATTAGCAGTTGAGTTGTCAATTCAACCACACCTGGATAACTTAGTATCTGCAGCAAAGTGTTTAGTAGCAAAAGTGGTATGATAGTAAAGGTAACGATACCAAAAGTAAAGATAAATGTTTTTGGGTTTTTGTAGTAGTTGTAACAGTAGCAACTGAAAAGTAAATAAGCGAAGAACAATATGTGAAAAGCTCGTAGGCAATGGATCAGTGATGGATAATTATGCCGGATGCGATTCCTCATGCAATAGTTATAACATAGGGTGATATAGAACTAGCTCGAATTCATCAATGTAATGTAGGCATGTATTCTGTAAATAGTCATACGTGCTTATGGAAAAGAACTTGCATGACATCTTTTGTCCTACCCTCCCGTCGTAGCGGGGTCCTTACGGAAACTAAGGGATATTAAGGCCTCCTTTTAATGGAGAACCGGAACAAAGCATTAGCACATAGTGAATACATGAACTCCTCAAACTACGGTCATCACCGAGAAGTATCCCGATTATTGTCACTTCGGGGTTGTCGGATCATAACACATAATAGGTGACTATAGACTTGCAAGATAGGATCAAGAACACACATATATTCATGAAAACATAATAGGTTCATATCTGAAATCATGGCACTCGGGCCCTAGTGACAAGCATTAAGCGTAGCAAAGTCATAGCAACATCAATCTCAGAACATAGTGGATACTAGGGATCAAAACCTAACAAAACTAACTTGATTACATGGTAAATCTCATCCAACCCATCACCGTCCAGCAAGCCTATGATGGAATTACTCACGCACGGCGGTGAGCATCATGAAATTGGTGATGGAGGATGGTTGATGATGACGACGACGACGAATCCCCCTCTCCGGAGCCCCGAACGGAATCCATATCAGCCCTCCCGAGAGAGATTAGGGCTTGGCGGTAGCTCCGTGTCGTGAAACACGATGAAACTTTCTCCTTCATTTTTTTCTCCCCAAGACGGTATATATGGAGTTGGAGTTGAGGTCGGAGGAGGTCCAGGGGGCCCACGAGATAGGAGGGCGCGCCCTAGGGGGGGCGCCCCCTGTCTCGTGGACAGCCCGTGGGCCCCCTGGCCTTGACTCTTTCGCCAAAAATTCTTATTAATTCTGAAAAGTGCCTCCGTGGATTTCCAAGACATTCCGAGAAATTTTCTTTTCTACACATAAAACAACATCATGGCAGTTCTACTGAAAACAGCGTCAATCCGGGTTAGTTCCATTCAAATCATGCAAGTTAGAGTCCAAAACAAGGGCAAAAGTGTTTGGAAAAGTAGATACGTTGGAGACATATCAGGCATCCCACCTTTCTTTTCAACAATTATCGGTTAGTATCGGTTGAGCCTAAGTGTTTGCTTTTTCACATGATGTGTGTTATTCTTGGAATGTCATTTCATTTTGTTTTGCTTGGTGTTTTAATAAAATACTTAGACCTGGAACTTTTAAATAAGAGAGAGTCCTCAAATAGCTACCCATTTACATAACTACTCGTTTGATCTTCACATATATCTTTTTGGAGTAGCTTTTCATTTATTCTTGTGCTTCACTTATATCCTATGAGTAAATTGTTGAATGAATTGAATATACATGAAGTTGAAATTATATGTTCATATCATGCCTAGTAGTAGCTTCACATTGGGTTTAGAAAGTATTTTGAAGCTTGACAATCACAATATTGGTCATACAAGCAATTCTTGAATGATTACATAAGGAAGAGAACTTTCACATGCAAATACACTATCTTGGAAATATTTTGTGATTGTGAGCCCCCATCAAAATATTATATGCCAAAATTTTTGACGTTGGACAAGGAAGCCAATGTAATGATTTATGATTGTTCATATTCACATAGAAGTTAGATTGTCATAGATCCTCAATTTGCCCTAGGTCTTCATGAGAAAGCGAGTTGGGTGCACACCCACTTAGTTTCCTTTGAGCTTTCATACACTTATAGCTCTAGTGCATCCATTGCATGACAATCCCTACTCACTCACATTGATATCTATCGATGGGCATTTCCATAGCCCGTTGATATGCCTAGTTGATGTGAGACTATCTCCTTCTTTTTTTCTTCACCACAACCACCATATTCTATTCCACCCATAGTGTTATATCCATGTCTCACGCTCATGTATTGCGCGAAAGTTGAAAAAGTTTGAGAACATCATAAGTATGAAACAATTGCTTGGCTTGTCATCGGGGTTGTGCATGATTTAATACTTTGTGTGATGAAGATGGAGCATAGCCAGACTATATGATTTTGTAGGGATAATTTTCATTAGCCATGTTATTTTGAGAAGACATGATTGCTTTATTAGTATGCTTGAAGTATTATTGTTTTTATGTCAATATTAAACTTTTGTTTTGAATCTTATGGATCTGAAAATTCATGCCACAATAAAGAAAATTACATGGATAAATATGTTAGGTAGCATTCCACATCAAAAATTCTGTTTTTATCATTTACCTACTCGAGGACGAGCATGAATTAAGCTTGGGGATGCTTGATACGTCTCCAACGTATCTATAATTCCATGCTATTAATTACCCATCTTGGATGTTTTATATGCATTTATATGCTATTTTATATTTTTGGGGACTAACCTAATAACCTAGAGCCCGGTGCCAGTTTCTGTGTTTTCCATGTTTTTGAATTTTACAGAAAAGGAATATCAAACGGAGTCCAAACGAGTTGAAAATTTACGGTGATTTTTTATGGACCAGAAGAAGCCCACGGAGCATCAGAGTTGGGCCAAAAGAGTCCCGAGGTGACGGCAAGGGTGGAGGGAACCCCCCTAGGGCGCGCCCCCTGTCTTGTAGCTGCCCGTGGACCCCCCTGACGTGAGACCGACACCAAAAATTCCTATAAATCCAGAATCCCCAGAAAGAAACCTAGATCGGGAGTTCCGTCACCGTAAGCCTCCGTAGCCACGAAAAAACAATCGGGAGCCTATTCCGGCACACTGATGAAGGGGGATACCATCACCGGTGGCCATCTTCATCATCCAGGCGGTCTCCATGACGAGGAGGGAGTAGTTCACCCTCGGGGCTGAGTTAATAAAAAATTTCAATCACTCCAAGATCGTGAATGCTAGCAAAGTGCATAAGTTTGATCAATGATAATTTCAATCACTTTCCCTAGCATCATAACAGCAACTCTTTCTCAAAAAATTCATCATGACAAAGTAGCAACCAATTCACATGTTAAAGTTCAAACAATGAGTTCTCTTGAAACTCAACAACCTATATTCTTAGTCACCAAACAATTGCAATTCAACTTATTCAACAGAGTCTAAGTAAGATCTCCACATACTCAACCATCATATAGTCTTCTATGATTGCTAACACTCACCGCATACACATGAGCAAAATGTTTCAACCAGACACATAGAAAGATAAGGGCTTATAATTTCGCCTCGCAACGTATTCACCTCAAGGGTGACGTCAACAATAATAGCTCATGCTACCCATATCCAACTGGATATATGTGCCTAGCTCTTTCCTCACCACATGATGCTTGACAAAGGAGAAAAATAAAAAGGGATAGAGAGAAAAACTTTCACTCTTGCATGAAAGTAAATACATAAAAGTAAAAGGTAGGCCTTTCGCAGAGGGAAGCAGAGGTTGCCATGCGCTTTTTGTTTGTATGATCAATCCCTTAGGGAAAAAGAACATCATGTTATATTGCCCCTATGGTAGCAACCTTTATTATGCAGCCTGTCGCTTTTATTCTTTGCCATCACAAGTTTGTACAAGGCTCAATTTTCTCTTACACCAAATGATCTAACACTTTTAGAAGCAAATTTTATTGCCCTATTGCATCGATGACAACTTACTTGAAGGATCTTACTCAATACTTAGGTAGGTATGGTGGACTCTTGAAAATAAGATTTGGGGTTAAGGGTTTTTGGATGCACAAGTAGTATCTCTACTTGGTGCGGAATTTTTGGCTAGCAAAGATGGGGGGCAAGCGCCATATGTTGAAGGATCTATGACAATATAACTTCTATGTGAATATGAACAAACATAAATCACTATGTTGTCTTCCTTGTCCAACATCAACAATTTTGGCATATAATATTTTGATGGGGGCTCACAATCACAAAAGATTTCCAAGATAGTGTATTTGCATGTGAAAGTTCACTTCCTTCTACTAATCATTCATGAATTGCTTGTATGAGCAATATTGTGATTGTCAAGCTTCAAAATATTTCACTTTCTAAACCCAATGTGAAGCTACCACTAGGCATGATATGAACATATAATTTCAACTTCATTATATTCAATTTATTAAAAGGAAATTACTCATAGGATATAAGTTAAGCACAAGATTAAATGACAAGCTACTCCAAAAAGATATAAGTGAAGATCATGCGAGTAGTTAAGTAAATGGGTAGCTAATTGAGGACTCTCTCTTATTTAAAACTTTCAGATCTAAGTATCATATTAAAACATCAAACAAAACAAAACAAAATGACATTCCAAGAATAGCACAACTCATGTGAAGAAGCAAAAACTTAGGCTCAATTGATACTAACCGATAATTGTTGATGATGAAAGGTGGGATGCCTACCGGGGAATCCCCAAGCTTAGATGCTTGGGACTTCTTGAAATATTATCTTGGGATGCCTTGGGCATCCCCAAGCTTGAGCTTTTGTGTCTCCTTAATTCCTTTTATAGCATGGTTTCCCTAAATCTTAAAAACTTCATCCACACAAAACTCAACAAGAACCTGTGAGATAAGTTAGTATTAACGAATGCAAAAACCTTATCATTCTCTACTGTAGCAAATCACAAAAATTAGTATTCAACATTTGTAAGGGCATATTTCTCCCTATGTGGTTTTGGTGATTGATGACAATGCATTTGCGGACTAATTGTGTGCATTGAGCATTTCAGAGATCTCACGTCTAGGCACAAGACAATTTGGTGCCCCTCGAAGCCTATCGAAGACGGCGGTTTTCTACGTTTCTTTTCGGTGGATTTGAGTCGTAGGAAAGCCGTACTATTAAGAGGGGGTCCGCTTCGGAAAGGTTAGGGTGGAATCAACACGCACACATCTATTCCTTTGCACCACCTTTCCTTCTCTTCATTGGAGCACCGGTCGTTTACCCTTGTCTATGCAAAGATGAAGGCCTCCTAGTGCTATAATTTCTATGGCATGCGGTAGTACTACTCAAGGGAGCAGTAGTACCGCAGCTATCCATGGTAGTACCGCCCAGGGAAGCGGTAATACCGCGTTGTGCGGTATATACCGCTCCTCTCGAGCGGTAGTATCGTTGCCTCTAGCCCAGAACGCTGGCACGCACGGAAGTAGGTGCAGAAGTAAATTTTTACTTCCGCGCCCTACGCGGTGGTACCGTTCCCTGGGAGCGGTAGTACCGTGCCGGATTTTCGCATAGACTGGAACTCATTGGAAGTAGCCACGGATGTAATTTTATTAGTCCATGCCTTCCCATCCCAGCTGAACCCTGCCCTGCGTTAGTACCACAAGGGCACGCGGTAGTACCGCTCGTTGCTGTACGCAACGGGGCCTCTTCTAGTCACTGTCGTGCGAGCGGTAGTACCGCACGATATAGCGGTAGTACCGCAAGCCCTTGCGGTAGTACTACATATCTGTGCGGTAGTACCGCATTTTGCGGGCTGAATAAGTGGGTAAAGGTTGGATCTTTGCCCCCACTATATAAAGGGGTCTTCTTCCCCAAGTTGACCACCTCTTCCCTCTTTAAGCTCCATTGTTTCTCAAAGCTCCATTTTCGCCCGATCTCTCTCCCTAGCCAATCAAAGTTGTTGATTTCTATGGATTGGTTGAGAAGGCCCCGATCTACACTTCCACCAAGAGAAATTTGATTCCCCCCACTAATCTCTTGCGGATCTTGTTACTCTTGGGTGTTTGAGCACCCTAGACATTCGAGGTCACCATGGAGCCATATTCCATTGTGGTGAAGCTTCGTGGTGTCGTTGGGACCTCCGATTAAGTTGTGGCGATTGCCCCAACCTTCTTTGTAAAGGTTCGATGGCCGCCTCCAAGGGCGCCAATAGTGGAACCACGGCATCTCGCATTGTGTGAGGGCATGAGGAGAATACGGTGGCCCTATTGGCTTCTTGGGAAGCATTTGCCTCCACACCACTCCAACGGAGAGGTACTTCCTCTCAAAGGGAAGGAACTTTGGTAACACGTCCTCATCTCCACCGGCTCCACTCTTGGTTATCTCTCACCTTTACTTGTGCAAGCTTGTATTGTGTTGTATCCCTAGCTTGCTTGTGTGCTTGTTGTTGTTGCATCATATAGGTTTCTCACCTAGTTGCATATCTAGACAACCTACTTTGATGCAAAGTTTAATTTGGTAAAGAAAAGCTAAAAATTGTTAGTTGCCTATTTACCCCCCCCTCTAGTCAACTATATCAATCCTTTCAATTGGTATTAGGGCCTCGTCTCTTTATTAAGGACTTTTCCATCCGAAGAGTATGGTTGATACCTAATGACGCACAAGTGTAGGGGATCTACCACAGTCCTTTCGATAAGCAAGAGTGTCGAACCCAACGAGGAGCAGAAGGAAATGACAAGCGGTTTTTAGTAAGGTATTCTCTGTGAGCACTGAAATTGTAGGTAACAGATAGTTTTGTGATAAGATAATTTGTAACGGTAACAAGCAATGAAAGTAAATAATGTGAAGCAAGGTGGCCCAATCCTTTTTGTAGCAAAGAACAAGCCTGGACAAGTTCTTATAATGAGAAAAGCGCTCCCGAGGACACATGGGAACTATCGTCAAGCTAGTTTTCATCACGTTCATATGATTCGCGTTCGTTACTTTGATAATTTGTTATGTGGGTGGACCGGTGCTTGGGTACTGCCCTTTCTTGGACAAGCATCCCACTTATGATTAACCCCTGTTGCAAGCATCCGGAACTACGAAAGAAGTATTAAGTAAACCTAACTGTCGGTGTCAAAACCGGCGGACCTCGGGTAGGGGGTCCCGAACTGTGCGTCTGGGCGGATGGTAACAGGAGACAAGGGACACGATGTTTTACCCAGGTTCGGGCCCTCTCGATGGAGGTAAAACCCTACGTCCTGCTTGATTAATATTGATGATATGGGTAGTACAAGAGTGGATCTACCACGAGATCAAGGAGGCTAAACCCTAAAGCTAGCCTATGGTATGATTGTTGTAATGTATGCTGTGTCCTACGAACTAAAGCCCTCCGGTTTATATAGACAACGGAGGAGGGTAGGGTTACACAGAGTTGGTTACAATGGTAGGAGATCTACATATCCGTATTGCCAAGCTTGCCTTCCACGCCAAGGAAAGTCCCATCCGGACACGGGACGGAGTCTTCAATCTTGTATCTTCGTAGTCTTGGAGTCCGGCGGACGATGATAGTCCGGCTGTCCGGACACCCCCTAGTCCAGGACTCCCTCAGTAGCCCCTGAACCAGGCTTCAATGACGATAAGTCCGGCGCGCATAATGTTCGGCATTGCAAGGCGGGTTCCTCCCTTGAATAATCCAGAGAAGATCATGAACACCAGGATAGTGTCCGGCTCTGCAAAATAAATTCCACATTCCACCGTAGAGAGAATAAAACGTACACAAGTCCAATCTGCTGACGTATTATGCGGCATGACATCACACCGCTACCAACTCTTTATTTGAATCGTTTTTTTATTATACCACCTCAGCACGTTTAGCGAAGCGGTTTCCTTGGCACGTCCTGTCGAAGCAGAGATCGTGTTCCCCTTATTCCGGGATTCTCATCAATACGGACGTGGGTAACCCAACCGCGCCATTGATAGTGGCGCTTGGGAGATAAGCGAGTTTTACCAGGATGGTGGGGGACGCATAGTCTCCGTCCGTCTATATATATAAGGGATAAGGATTTACCTTCTCACCTACGCCTTCTTCATTCTTTGCTTATCCATCTCCGCGCACTCAAGCTCCAACGCCCAAGCTCGTGCATCTCGCCTCGACCTTCTCCGATCATGTCCAGAGCGGGAGGCAAATGGTTGGCCTCCACCGTCAAGGAGGAGCACATCACCAAGCTGCGCAGCGCCGGATACCTTTCCGGCGATATCGCGCATCGGCTGCCCGACGAGGGGCAGCTCATCCCTACCCCCGGGCCCCATGAGAGGGTCGTCTTCCTTCCCCATTTCCTCCGCGGACTGGGCTTTCCACTACACCCTTTTGTCCGGGGGCTCATGTTCTATTACGGCCTGGATTTCCATGATCTGGCGCCGAACTTCATCCTCAATATCTCGGCGTTTATCCCCATTTCAGCCTGTGGCTCAAGACCTTCAATGTCAAGCCGAAGGTTGTGAAGGGCACGCAAGCGGAATGCGGAGGCGTCATGTTGGGCAAGTTGCCCAACGTCCTTTGGCTCGAAGGGGCCTTCGTGGACTCCGTTAAGGGGTGGCAATCGGGGTGGTTCTACATCACCGAGCCGCGCGAGCCCACATGGGCGGCGGCCCCCGAGTTTAGATCTGGCATCCCCATGCAGCTCACCTCCTGGAAAGAGAAGGGCTTGCTGTGGGGTAATCCGAAGGAGCTGACGGGACTCCGAGCCTGCATCCAGAAGCTGGTGAGCAATAAGCTCAGGCTCGTCGACGTGGTCCAGGTCATGCTCATCCGCCAGATCCTCCCATGCCAAGAACGGGCATTTAATCTGTGGGAGTTCAATCCGGAACAGCACCGGGCGCTGAGCGGGCTCTTCGACACGATGTACGAAGGCGCCTGGAGGGTGCTGTTTAAGGGCGCCGAAGCCCCCGCATCCGCGACGGAAGATCGCGGATTTTTCTCGCAGCATCCAGCTGACGAGGTAAGTGATTCAACCCCTTTACGGGACACTTGTGGTAAATAGATTGATTCTAAGAGGGTTTCAGTCTCTCTTTTCCTTTAGCAGGAATGGATGGAGAAGGTCGAGCAGCTCATCTGTCCGGCTCCCATGCCAGAAGATCCAGTGGACGCCTGTCTAGCGGGGCTGCTGGTTCCGGCACCGCACGTGGTGCCGGAGAAGAAGGCCAAGAAGGTGGCCGCGGGGACTCGAAAGAGTTCCCATAATCAGGTGTCCGACAACGAGGCGGACTCCTCCCCCGAAGACGAGGAGGAGGAATAAGACTCTCTCCCGGAGGAGGGAGAGAGGAAGAGGAAGGCTTCCCCAACAAGGGAGGCCGAAGGGTCCAAGAGGGGGAGAACTATCCCCCCTGACAGCTCTGCCAACACCAACGTTGGCGAGGAGGAGTGGCCTTTAAGGGCCAAGCGTCCGGCAAGATCGTAAGTATCCGGATCCCTGATATGCAATTTCTTTCGTGTCACGTAGTGTTCTTCTAATGCCGCATAATGTCCGCAGTCCGGCCGATGATGATCTCCCCGCTTCATCGAGCGGGTCGTTGGCCCCGTCGGATGTGGATTCACTTCCGACTGCCTCCACCCCCCGTGCAGACGAGAACACCGAGGTGGGATCCCAGAGAGGGACCCATCAGGAGGAGGCTCCGGAGGCGCCGCCAGGCAGCCTCCCGGACTTTGCGCCGGACTCTACATCGGAACCCGCAGTGGTTCCAGAGTCCGGCAGGCGGCCCCTTCGAAAGAAGGGAAAGACTGTGACACCGGCGGCCTCCGTCCAACCGGAGGCGCCGGACAACTTGTTGGAGGCGCTTAAGGGCGCTTCCATCGAGGAAGAGCACCGCACTATCATGAGTGCGGTGATTCAGAAGGTTCAGCTCGCCAAGAGCGGGCTGACCGAAGCTTGCAGCAGCCTTCTAACAGGCTTTGAGGTAAGAAGTTATAATTATGTAATGTAATACCGCATAGACAGTAGCCCCTGATGCTCAGTTCGGTGTTCGGAAAGAAAAGCCGGACTGAGGATCTAAAAAGATATACGCAGGGTTGCTTAAAATATGTCAATATGGGTTTGCAGGCTGCGCTGCTGACCTCTGCCGCATTGGCTGCGGAGGTCGGTGCATTGAAGCAGGATCTCGAGCGGTCCGAGCAAGAGCTCGGCCATGCCAAGAAGCAGCTCGAGGACAAAGAAGGTGAGTAACACCACTTTGAATAGTTACCTTACAGAAAAGGATTTTGGTTGCAATAAAATTAACAAGGATAATATGGGTATTACAGGGGCCACGAATGAGGTGGCAGCCCTGAAGGAGGCTGTGTCCGCGGCCAAACGCAGTGCGGCCGCGGAACGGGCCGAGCGAGAAAAGCAGGAGGCACAGGTGGCGGAAGTACGGCAAGAGCTCCAGGCTCTCATGGAGAAGCATGAGAGCTTGGAGCGTGACTCCAAGACTCGAGAGTCTGAGCTTGCCTCGGCTCTCGAAAGTGCCAAGTCCGCCAAGGCCGAGGCCTGTAAGGCCCCTCAGGAGGTTGAAGATGTAAAAAAGATAGCGGCGGGTAAGGCATTTTTCATGCAGAGCAAGCATGTTAATGTAAACTACTTGACACTTACCCGCATTCGGAGCTCTCCAGGGGCGTTTGCAGATCTGCCGCGTAGTGCGTCCTATGCCGCCGCATTCTATCGTGGCAAGGAGGGGAGCTCGACGGAGAAGGTCTTCTGGTCTCAGTATGCTGAGGCCGGCCATCCGGTGCCCCCAAGCGACCAGCTGAAGCAGCTGGTCGAACTCCACAAAGTAGCTGAGGAGGCCATGAAGGGCCTTATAGTCCGGCTGTGGCCTGGACAGGCCATGCCTGGGAGCTACTTCAGCCTTGTGCGGCGGCTGGTGGATGCGTGCCCCTGGGTGGAGGTCATCAAGCGCTCCGCCTGTATTGAAGGTGCTCGTCGGGCCCTTGCCCGCACAAAGGTGCACTGGGGCAGGCTGGATGCGGAGAAGCTTCTCACTGATCCGCCGCCACCGGGCAAGGAGTACCGTACGCCCGAAATGTATTATAAAACTGTCCTGAAGGGAGCCCGCGATATTGCGGATGAATGCCCCAGAGATGTAATTTTTGAGTAATCTCTCTATGTGTGCGCTGAAAACTTTGTTCATATGCGCGTTAAGCAACGCTTGTTTAATTTAAAATATTACCTTCTGTGCGGCCGTTTATAAAATCTGAGAGATGGCAAGTCGTTGGCTTCAGCCCCCGAGCCGCGAGTGCTGGGGTGTTCGGGATAAACTTGAGCACGCTTGCTCCCATTTTTGGGTCCATCTAGGGAGGCGCTCAACACAACGAACCAGGCGAGCGGACTTATAATGCTTGAACACTCTCACTTAGCCATAGAATTCTATAATTTTAAATTTCGGCGAAGCCCCTGGTATTCGGAAGACCGAATCCGGGGCGCTATCCACGCCTTCGTCGGACATTATTCGGAACTTCGCTCGAAGCGGTATGAGTCTTTAAGGACCCGAAAAGACCTCTCGAACAGCGACCAGTCTCTCGCCTTATCATGCCGATCAGTTTTAGCTTTCTCTACTGAGGCGCTCGCCCGGCTCAACCGGGGCGCAATCGCAGTGGTTCTCCCAGTGCCACCTTAGCCGACAGAACGGAACGTAAGGCACCAAAATGTGGGGCAAACCCAACTATTGACCCAAGACATGATTCAGAGCCGATTCATATAATGCTATAAGTTTGGGGTGCCGCACTATGAAAGTGTTCGGACTTATCACACCATAATGTGGGGAACATAAGCCCCTGGTGTATTGGGCTGTACCAAAATGTATGGGTGCAAGATGTCATGTAATGAACATATATATATATATAAAGTAATGCAATTGCCGTCGAAAAGTGCTGCATTATTTATTAAAGAAAGTCTGCTATGAGTGCGGACTGATACAAATAGTGCAGTAAGCAAGGGATTTGGACTAATTAAACATGTCCCCCTCCAGGGGTGAGCTGCGGACTTGGTTTATATAATCGAATTTAATGCTCGTAACTGAGACCACCTGAGTGTTCGTCGCAGCCTTCTTTCTTCACTGGCTGTTGCATCATGAGTTCGGCAGGTTCATGGCCGGACAGGGCCTCTGGTTAACGGAGTCCTGTGTACACAAAGAAGGAAAATAATAATAATAATAATAAAAGGGGGGCACACTTGCGAACCCCTGGTGTGGTCGAGCCGCACTCTGGGTCCATTGTGATCGTGCCCCTTCCCCTGCGCCCATGGTATCTCCAAAGCGTAATGATGAACGCGGAGGGTTGTTCTTGCAATCATGCGAGGGCGGGGGTTAGGTCCGCATTGCTACGCGTGCTCTGATCGTGCCAGGTAGTCTTCGTTGGTATTGCTTCGGGCGCGTTTTGCTGTATCCGGACGTTTAACAGCCGGACTCGAAAATTGCCTTAGAAGGCTGCTCTGTACTTCTGCCGCGAGGGCTGCTGTATGTTCCTCCGTTCGGAGGGAGCGTTCCGTATTTCCGTTGACCGTGATGACTCCACAAGGGCCTGGCATCTTGAGCTTGAGGTATGCATAATGCGGCACCGCGTTGAACTTTGCAAACGCGGTTCGTCCGAGCAGAGCGTGATAGCCGCTGCAAAATGGGACTATGTCGAAGATTAACTCCTCGCTCCGGAAATTATCCGGGGATCCGAAGACCACTTCTAGTGTGACTGAGCCTGTACAATTGGCTTCCACACCTGGTATGACACCTTTAAAGGTTGTCTTTGTAGGTTTAATCCTTGAAGGGTCTATGCCCATCTTGCGCACTGTATCCTGATAAAGCAGGTTCAGGCTGCTTCCGCCGTCCATCAGGACTCTTGTGAGGTGAAATCCATCGACGATTGGGTCTAAGATCGAAAGTGATCGGACAAGAGGACCATGGGTTGAACTTCGGGGTGACTGGCTCCATCGATAGACGTCCCTTAGTGCACGCTTCCGGTCCCTCTTGGGTATATGGGTTGCGTAAATCATGTTCACTGTCCGCACTTGTTGGGGGAAACCTTTCTGTCCTCTATTGTTCGGTGGTCGGGTCTCTTCCTCATCGTCGCTGTTTAGCCCCTTGTCATTGTTTTCGGCAATTAACTTACCTGCCTGCTTGAACACCCAGCAATCTCTGTTGGTGTGATTAGCTGGCTTTTCAGGGGTGCCATGTATCTGGCATAAGCGATCGAGTATTCGGTCCAAATTGGACGGACCCGGAGTGGTTCTTTTGAATGGCTTCTTCCATTGACCGGGTTTAAAGCCTCGGAATCCGGCGTTGACTGCCGTATCCTCCTTGTCGTCGCCGTTAATGCGGCGCTTATTTTTGTTTCAACGTGACCTGTCGTTGTTGTCCTTAGTATCCGGACTGCCAAAATTTTTACGAAGGTTGTTGCTGCGAGCTAGCCAGCTATCCTCTCCCGCGCAAAAGCGGGTCATTAATGATGTGAGGGCTGCCATGGATTTCGGCTTTTCCTGTCCCAGGTGCCGGGCTAGCCACTCGTCGCGGATGTTATGTTTGAAGGCTGCAAGGGCCTCTGCATCCGGACAGTCGACGATTTGGTTTTTCTTTGTCAAGAACGGTGTCCATAATTGTCTGGCCGATTCGTCTGGCTGCTGAATTATGTGGCTTAGGTCATCGGCGTCTGGTGGCCGCACATACGTGCCCTGGAAGTTATTGAGGAATGCGACTTCCAGGTCTTCCCAACACCCAATTGACTCTGCGGGCAAGCTGTTAAGCCAATGCCGAGCTGGTCCTTTAAGCTTGAGTGGGAGATACTTGATGGCATGGAGATCGTCGCCGCGGGCCATATGGATGTGAAGAAGATAATCTTCGATCCAAACCGCGGGGTCTGTTGTGCCATCGTAGGATTCGATGTTTACGGGTTTAAACCCTTCAGGGATTTGATGATCCATTACTTCGTCAGTGAAGCATAGCGGCTGTGTGGCGCCTCTGTATTGAGCAATATCACGACGCAGCTCGAGAGAGCGTTGTCTGCTGTGTTCGGCCCGGCCGGAGTTATTGTATCCGGCGTGACGGTATTCGTCGCGGGTTGTGGGGCGCCCTCGTGATCCGTAGATGGATCTGGATTGCCTTGCTTTGTCCTCCAATACATCTCGCAAGTCCGGCGCGTTCCCTCTTGGCTTCATACTTTTGGAGCGATGCCGGGGTACGGTCTTGGTTGGGGGCCTGGATGCCTCTCTGTCACGACCACGTGGTGGTCGGTCTGCCGTATCGTGCGCTGGTGATGAAGGCATATACGCTTCCTCCTCTAGTCGGGGGAGCAACTTGCGCCTTGGGTAGCTTTTGGAGGGGCGTTCGAGTTTATACTCTTCGGCCGCGAGGACCTCGGTCCATCGATCGGCCAGCAGGTCCTGATCAGCTTGAAGTTGCTGCTGCTTTTTCTTTAGGCTATTTGCCGTGGCGATAAGCCTGCGCTTGAAACGCTCTTGTTCGATGGGATCCTCGGGCACGACGAATTCGTCACCGTTTAGGCTTGCCTCGTCTTCGGAGGGAGGCATATAGTTATAATCCTCAACCTCTTCGCCTGCCGCCCTCTCGTGAGGGCTTGCTTCTGCATCCTCCTGCGCTGAGTCTTGCTGGAGGGGATTATCTTCGGCACTCTCTGGGGTATTATTATCTCCTGTGCCGGAATCTCCATTCTTGCTGTGGCGGGATTTAGAGCGGTGCCGCTGACGCCGGCGCATGGGCTGTTTCTTTAAAGAATCTGCCTCCGCTGCTTCTTCGCCGTCCCCGTCTTTTGGGGTGTCCACCATGTATATGTCGTATGACGAGGTGGTCTTCCAGTGCCCTGTAGGCGCTGGTTCCTGTTCGTCTCCGGCATCGTCGTCCATAGCGTCGATGTCTTCGGAGTCGTAGTCTAGCATGTCGGTTAGATCGTCGACAGTGGCTACAAAGTGGGTGGTGGGTGGGCTCTAAATTTCTTCGTCGTCCGTATCCCAACCATCCTGGCCATAGTCCGGCCAGGGCTCTCCGGATAGCGAGAGATGCTTTAGCGAATTTAGGATGTCGCCAAAGGGCGAGTGTTGGAAGATGTCCGTGGCGGTGAATTCCATAACCGGCGCCCAATCAGATTCGATTGGCAGGGGCGCGGGAGGTCCGGAGTCCGGCAAGGAGTCCGACACCTCGGAGTCACGAGCTTCGCGAGGGACAAGGGTAGTGTTCGGCTCCATCGCCGTGGAAGTTGAAGCCCCCGAGGTGGTGTCTAACCACCGGTCCTCGATCTGGGCGATCGGCTCCGGTCTAAGGGCCAGAGCGGATTGTTGTGCGGCTACCAAGGCACTGTTCGGCGGCAGAGCTAGATCATGCCCATCGCAACAGTCCGGCGCGCTTGGCTTTGGCTCGAGCCCGTCGAAGATCAAGTCCCCGCGGACGTCGGCTGTGAAGTTTAGGCTTCCGAATCTGACCTGATGGCCAGGGGCGTAGCTTTCGATCTGCTCCAGATGGCCAAGTGAATTAGCCCGCAGTGCGAAGCCGCCGAATACGAAGATCTGTCCGGGGAGAAAAGTCTCACCCTGGACAGCGTTGTTGATCGAAGATGCCTCGAGCCTATCGGTGACGACACAGAGGAACTCTCAATGAAAGCACCAATGTCGGTGTCAAAACCGGCGGATCTCGGGTAGGGGGTCCTGAACTGTGCGTCTAGGCGGATGGTAACAGGAGACAAGGGACACGATGTTTTACCCAGGTTCGGGCCCTCTCGATGGAGGTAAAACCCTACGTCCTGCTTGATTAATATTTATGATATGGGTAGTACAAGAGTGGATCTACCACGAGATCAAGGAGGCTAAACCCTAAAGCTAGCCTATGGTATGATTGTTGTAATGTATGTTGTGTCCTACGGACTAAAGCCCTCCGGTTTATATAGACACCGGAGGAGGCTAGGGTTACACAGAGTCGGTTACAATGGTAGGAGATCTACATATCCGTATCGCCAAGCTTGCCTTCCACGCCAAGGAAAGTCCCATCCGGACACGGGATGGAGTCTTCAATCTTGTATCTTCGTAGTCTTGGAGTCCGGCGGACGATGATAGTCCGGCTGTCTGGACACCCCCTAGTCCAGGACTCCCTCAGTAACCATAGCATGAAACATGTGGATCCAAATCAGCCCCTTACGAAGCAACTTATAAACTAGGGTTTAAGCTTCTGTCGCTCTAGCAACCCATCATCTACTCATTACTTCCCAATGCCTTCCTCTAGGCCCAAATAATGGTGAAGTGTCATGTATTCGACGTTCACATAACACCATTAGAGGAGAGACAACATACATCTCATCAAAATATTGAACGAATACCAAATTCACATGACTACTAATGCCAAGACTTCACCCATGTCCTCAGGAAAAACGTAAATACTCACAAAGCATATTCATGTTCATAATCAGAGGAGTATTAATATGCATTAAGGATCTGAACATATGATCTTCCACCAAATAAACCAACTAGCATCAGCTACAAGGAGTAATCAACACTACTAGCAACCCACAGGTACCAATCTGAGGTTTTGCTACAAAGATTTGATACAAGAGATGAACTAGGGTTTGAGAGGAGATGGTGCTGGTGAAGATGTTGATGGAGATTGACCCCCTCCCGATGAGATGATCGATGGTGATGACGATGGTGATGATTTCCCCCTCCCGGAGGGAAGTTTCCCCGGCAGAACAGCTCCGCTGGAGCCCTAGATTGGTTCCGCCAAGGTTCCACCTCATGGCGGTGGAGTTTCCTCCCGAAAGCTTGCTTATGATTTTTTTTAGGGTAAAAGACCTCATATAGTAGAAGATGGGCACCAGAGGGCTGCCAGGTGGCCCACGAGGCAGGGGGGCGCGCCACCCACCATAGTGGGTGGTCGGTGGCTCCCCTCAGGTATTTCTTCTGCTGAATATTTATTATTAATTCCAAAAATGACTTTCGTGGAGTTTCAGGACTTTTGGAGCTGTGCAGAGTAGGTCTCCAATGTTTGCTCCTTTTCCAGCCCAGAATCCCAGCTGCCGGCATTCTCCCACTTTATGTAAACCTTGTAAAATAAGAGAGAATAGCCATAAGTATTGTGACATAACGTGTAATAACAGCCCATAATGCAACAAATATCGATATAAAAGCATGATGCAAAATGGACGTATCAACTCCCCCAAGCTTAGACCTCACTTGTCCTCAAGCGGAAGCCGATATCGAAAAATATGTCCACATGTTTAGAGATAGAGGTGTCGATAATAATGAAATACGGACATGAGGGCATCATGATCATTCTTATAACAGCAACATATATATATATTGTCATATGATTTCTTATACTCAAGTAACAATCTATTCACAATGTCAAGTATGATTCAGAAACTTCATTGAGAACTAACAAACTATGATCTCAGTCAATGAAGCAATTGCAATTTATCATAACATCGGAAAGAGTCAACATAAGAGCTTTTCAGCAAGTCCACATACTCAACTATCATTTAGTCTTTCACAATTGCTAACACTCACGCAATACTTATGGTTATGGAGTTTTAATCGGACACAGAGAAAGATAGGGGCTTATTGTGTTGCCTCCAAACCTTTTACCTCAAGGGTAATGTCAACAATAAT
>NC_041387.1:25031930-25093008 GCF_002162155.2 Triticum dicoccoides
CAACACGAGGTGCTTGCCAAAGGATAAAATGTAAAAAGGAAAGGTGAAGATCACCAAGACTCTTGCATAATGTAAAAGATAGGCCCTTCACAGAGGGAAGCACAGGTTGTCATGTGCTTTTTAGTTGGATGCACGAAATCTTAATGCAAAAGAACGTCACTTTATATTGCCACTTGTGATATGAACCTTTATTATGCAGTCCGTCGCTTTTATTACTTCCATATCACAAGATCGTATAAAGATTATTTTCTCCACACTAATAAGTCATACATATTTAGAGAGCAATTTTTATTGCATGCAACATGACAACTTACTTGAAGGATCTTACTCAATCCATAGGTAGATATGGTAGACTCTCATGGCAAAACTGGGTTTAAGGATATTTGGAAGCACAAGTAGTATCTCTACTTGGTGCAAGGAATTTGGCTAGCATGAGGGGTAAGTCAAGCTCAACATGTTTGAATGATCCATGACAATATACTTTAACTGAGATGCGAGAAAACATAACCCATTATGTTGTCTTCCTTGTCCAACATCAACTCTTTAGCATGTCATACTTTAATGAGTGCTCACAATCATAAAAGATGTCCAAGATAGTATATTTATATGTGAGAACCTCTCTTTCTTTATTACTTCCTATTAATTGCAATGATGACCAAAACTATGTTTGCTAACTCTCAACTACTTTTAATCATCATACTCTCTATATGTGAAGTCATTACTATCCATAAGATCAATATGATCTCTTTTATTTCTTTTCATTCTTTCTTTTATTTATTCCCTCAAGATCATAGCAAAATAGCAAAGCCCTTGACTCAACACTAGTCTTTATTATATATAGCTCACGGACTCGATTACATAGAGGGATCACAAAGCAAAACTCAAAACTAATTCATACCAAAACTTTATTCTACTAGATCAAGATATTACCAAAAGGATCGAACTAAGAAAAACAGTAAAGATAGGAGTGTGATGGTGATACGATACCGGGGCACCTCCCCCAAGCTTGGCAGTTGCCAAGGGGAGTGCCCATACCCATGTGATTAGTTCCCCGGAGGTGGTGATGATGGAGTTGTTGATGATGTAGGCTTGTCGTCCGTCTTCCAATGCATAGGCTCACCATCATAGAAGGATGATCGAGTCTTTGGGATCCTCAAATCTGCAGCCAAACTCATCCTCTTGAATCTATATTCATACTCACAGTTTTGGTTTTGCAGGTCATAGATCTGGGCTTGGAGGTGCTCAATTTTTTCATGAAGCTTGAAGATGGTCTCCCCAATGTTCTTGGCGTCCAGCTTGTGGTTGTTGGTGAACTCCGCGATCATCATCCGGTTGGCATTGAGTCCGTGTTCCACCATCCCTTGGCACTTGAAAACTTGTTGTTCCATTGTTTCGAGCTTTGTCTCCATGCTTCCGGTACTCCTTGGTCCCTCCACATCGCGGATGTGCAGCACCCCCTCACGCATCTCAATGGTTTGAGGGTGATGCAGCACGTCAGCGAGGTAGGGGTTGATGGCCCTCTCGAAAAACTTGTCCTTGGGGGCGCTTGAATACGTCATGGTGCTCTAGATCTGTCAGAAAAACAGCTCAAAACAAAGACAGAGGATATTTGTGTGATATAGTGGTCAAAACCTTCGGGAGATTATATAATGAATTTTTACCGACCGAAAGAAGTATCATACAAGAAAACGGAGTCCGGAGAGCACACGAGGTGCCCACGAGGCAGTGGGCGCGCCCTCCACCCTCGTGGACGCCTCGTATCCTTCCCGGACTACTTCTTATTTTCCTATTTTCTTAAATATTCCAAAACAGAGAAAAAAATACTATTAGAACTGTTTTGGAGTCGGTTTACTTACCGTACCACATACCTATTCCTTTTTGGAGTCTGAAACGTTCAGGAAAGTGTCCCTTATGTATTCCTCCGGGGTTACGGTTTCAATAATATTAGTTTCAACATTTATAGGATTACATGAGATATAATGTTTGGTTCTTTGACCGTTCACCACCTTTGGATTTGTGCCTTGCTACGTCCTGAGCTTGCGTTGGTTTTCCTCGAAGAGGAGAGGGTGATGCAGCAATAGTAGCATAAGTATTTCCCTCAGTTTTTGAGAACCAAGGTATCAATCCAGTAGGAGGCTCCTCAAAAGTCCCACGCACCTACACAAACAAACAAAGAACTCGCAACCAACGCAATAAAGGGGTTGTCAATCCCTTCACGGCCACTTGCGAAAGTGAGATCTAATAAAGATAGTAAGATAATATAAATATATTTTTGGTATTTTATAATATAGATGCAAAAAGCAAAGATGCAAATAAAAGTACATTGAAAGCAAATATGATAAGAGATAGACCCAGGGGCCATAGGTTTCACTAGTGGCTTCTCTCAAGGTAGCATAAGTATTACGGTGGGTGAACAAATTACTGTCGAGCAATTGATAGAAAAGCGAATAATTATGAGATTATCTAGGCATGATCATGTATATAGGCATCACGTCCGCAACAAGTATACCGACTCATGCCTGCATCTACTACTATTACTCCACACGTCGACCGACTCCTGCCTGCATCTAGAGTATTAAGTTCATAAGAACAGAGTAACGCATTAAGCAAGATGTCATGATGTAGAGGGATAAACTCAAGCAATATGATATAAACCCCATCTTGTTATCCTCGATGACAACAATACAATACGTGCCTTGCAACCCTTTCTGTCACTGGGTAAGGACACCGCAAGATTGAACCCAAAGCTAAGCACTGCTCCCATGGCAAGAAAGATCAATCTAGTAGGCCAAACCAAACTGATAATTCGAAGAGACTTGCAAAGATAACTCAATCATACATAAAAGAATTCAGAGAAGATTCAAATATTATTCATAGATAAACTTGATCATAAACCCACAATTCATCGGATCTCGACAAACACACCGCAAAAAGAGTTTACATCGAATAGATCTCCACAAGAGAGGGGGAGAACATTGTATTGAGATCCAAAAAGAGAGAAGAAGCCATCTAGCTAATAACTATGGACCCGTAGGTCTGTGGTAAACTACTAACAACTCATCAGAGGGGCAAGGATGTTGATGTAGAAGCCCTCCGTGGTCGATTCCCCCTCCAGCAGAGTGCCGGCGAAGGCTCCAAGATGAGATCTCGTGGATACAGAAGGTTATGGTGGTGGAAATTGTGTTTCTCCTGCTCCCGGATGTTTTCGGGGTACGTAGGTATATATAGGAGGAAGAAGTATGTCGGTGGCCGCCCGAGGGGCCCACGAGACAGGGGGGCGCGCCCTCCTATCTCGTGGGAGCCTCGGCTGCTTCTTGACTTTCACTCCAAGTCCTCTGGATCATGTTTTATCCAAAAATCACGCTCCCAAAGGTTTCATTCCGTTTGGACTCCGTTTGATATTCCTTTTCTTCGAAATACTAAAATAGGCAAAAAAACAGCAATATGGGCTGGGCCTCCGGTTAGTAGGTTAGTCCCAAAAATGATATAAATATGTAAAATAAAGCAAAGGGGTAATATAATAGCATGGAACAATAAAAAAATATAGATATGTTGGAGACGTATCATGCCTTCGAAGTTGTTGATTTTTATGGCACGAGAACGATAGACCTCCTCGATAACGTAAGGGCCTTCCCATTTAGAGAGAAGTTTTCCTGCAAAAAATCTTAAACGAGAGTTGTATAGCAACACATAATCACCTACGTTAAACTCACGCTTTTGTATCATCTTGTCATGCCATCTTTTAACTTTTTCTTTAAACAATTTGGTATTCTCGTAGGCCTGGGTTCTCCATTCATCAAGTGAGCTAATGTCAAATAACCTCTTCTCACCGGCAAGTTTGAAATCATAATTGACCTCTTTGATGGCCCAATATGCCTTATGTTCTAGTTCAAGAGGTAAGTGACATGCTTTTCCATAAACCATTTTATACGGAGACATACCCATAGGATTCTTATATGCAGTTCTATAAGCCCATAACGGATCATCAAGTTTCTTGGACCAATTCTTTCTAGATCTATTAACACTCTTTTGCAAAATTAATTTGAGCTCTCTATTACTCAATTCTACTTGACCACTAGACTATGGCTGATATTGAGATGCAATTCTATGATTAACATCTTACTTAGCAAGCATTTTACGAAAAGCACCATGAATAAAATGTGAACCACCATTAGTCATTAAGTATCTAGGGACACCAAACCTCGAAAAAATAACTTCTTTAAGCATCTTAATAGAGGTGTTATGATCAGCACTACTAGTTGGAATAGCTTCTACCCACTTAGTAACGTAATCAACAACAACTAAAATATATGTAAACCCATTAGAGGCAGGAAACGGTCCCATATAATCAAAGCCCCAAACATCAAATGGTTCAATAACAAGAGAATAATTCATAGGCATTTCTTGACGTCTACTAATATTACCAATTCTTTGACGTTCATCACAAGACAAGACAAACTTGCGAGCATCTTTGAAGAGAGTAGGCCAATAAAAACCGGATTGCAATACCTTATGTGCAGTTCTATCTCTAGTGTGGTGTCCTCCATATGCCTCGGAGTGACACTTGCGTAAGATCTGTTCCTGTTCATTCTCAGGTACACAACGTCTAATAACACCATCCACTCCTACTTTATAAAGATGTGGGTCATCCCAGCAGTAATGTCTCAAATCATAGAAGAACTTTTTCTTTTGCTGGTATGTGAAACTAGGTGGTAGGAATTTAGCAACAATGTAATTAGCATAATCAGCATACCATGGAGCAGTACGAGAAGCATTTATGACAGCTAATTATTCATCAGGAAAGCTATCATTAATAGGTAGTGGGTCATCAAGAACATTCTCTAACCTAGACAAGTTGTCTGCAACGGGGTTCTCAGCTCAGTTTCTATCAATAATATGCAAATCAAATTCTTGTAGTAGGAGAACCCATCTAATAAGTCTAGGTTTAGCATCTTTCTTTTCCATAAGATATTTAATAGAAGTGTGATAAGTGTGAACAGTTACTTTAGAATCAACAATATAATGTCTGAACTTATCACAAGCAAATACAACTGCTAAGAATTCTTTTTCAGTAGTAGCATTATTTCTCTGAGCAGTGTCTAGAGTTTTAGTAGCATGTTGAATAACATTTATCACAAGCAAATACAACTGCTAAGAATTCTTTTTCAGTAGTAGCATTATTTCTCTGAGCAGTGTCTAGAGTTTTACTAGCATGTTGAATAACATTTAGTTTCTTATCAACTCTTTTTCAGTAGTAGCATTATTTCTCTGAGCAGTGTCTAGAGTTTTACTAGCATGTTGAATAACATTTAGTTTCTTGTCAACTCTTTGTCCTAGAACAACACCTACAAAATAATCACTAGCATCACACATAATTTCAAAGGGTAAATTCCAATTAGGTGGCTAAACAATAGGTGCAGAAATCAAAGCTTTCTTAAGTATTTCAAATGCTTCTACACAATCATCATCAAAGACAAAAGGAATATCTTTTTGCAATATATTAGTCAGAGGCCTAGAAATTTTAGAGAAGTCCTTAATGAACCTCCTATAAAAACCGGCATGACCAAGGAAACTTCTTATACCTTTGATGTCCTTGGGACACGACATCTTTTCAATAGCATCAACCTTAGCTTTATCAACTTCAATACCTCTTTCAGAAATTTTATGCCCCAAGACAATACCTTCATTAACCATGAAGTGACACTTTTCCCAATTCAGACGAGACTAGTATCTTCACATCTCTGCAAAACTCGATCAAGGTTGCTCAAGAAATCGTCAAAAGAGGATCCATAAACGGAGAAATCATCCATGAATACTTCACAAATATTTTTACAAAAGTCACAGAATATAGCCATCATGCATCTTCAAAAGGTAGCAGGTGCATTACATAAACCAAAAGGCATACGTCTATAAGCAAAAGTACGAAAGGGCAAGTAAAAGTGGTCTTTTCCTGATCCTCCTCTAACACAGGTATTTGAAAGAAACCAGAATAACCATCTAGAAAGCAAAAATGTGTATGTTTGGATAGTCTTTCTAGCATTTGATCAATAAAAGGTAAAGGGTAATGATCTTTTTAGTAGCTTTATTTAATTTGCGGATATCAATTACCATCCTATAACATGTAATAATTCTTTGCGGGATCAATTCATCTTTATCATTAGGAACGACAGTAATACCTCCCTTCTTAGGGATACAATGGACAGGACTTACCCACTGACTACCAACAAAAGGATAAATTATACCTGCCTCAAGGAGCTTTAGTATTTCCTTTCTTACCACTTCTTTCATCTTAGGATTTAATCGTCGTTGGTGATCAATAACTGGTATGGCGTCTTCTTCCAATTTTATTTTGTGTTGGCATAGAGTGGGACTAATGCCCTTAAGATCATCAAGAGTATATCCAATAGCAGCACGGTGCCTCTTCAGAGTATTCAATAATCTTTCCTCTTCCTGCTCTGAAAGGTTAGCACTAATAATAACATGATATATCTTATTTTCATCAAGATAAGCATATTTAAGAGTATCAGGTAATGATTTAAGCTCAAACACGGGATCACCCTTGGGTGGTGGAGGATCCCCTAGGATTTCAACAGGCAAGTTGTGTTTCAAAATAGGACCCTGTTTAAAGAAAACTTCATCTATTTCCCTTCTTTCATTCATAAACATATCATTTTCTAGCAAATATTGTTCTAAAGGATGAGTAGGAGGCACGGCAATAGAAGAAAGACCAATAATTTCATCCTTACTAGGCAATTCTTTATCATGGGGTTATCTACGAAACTTGGCAAAATTAAACTCATGAGACATATCCCCTAACCCAATAGTAACAACATCCTTTTCACAATCTATCTTAGCATTAACATTATTCAAGAAGGGTCTACCAAATATGATGGGACAAAAGTTATCTTGTGGGGAACCAAGAACAAGAAAATCAGCAGGATATTTAACTTTCCCACACAAGACTTCAACATCTCTAACAATCCCAATTGTTGAAATAGTATCTCTATTGGCAAGCTTAATTGTAACATCAATTTCTTCTACCTCAGCAGGTGCAATATCATGCATAATTTCTTCATATAAGGAATAAGGCATTGCACTGGCATTAGCACCCATATCACATAAGCCATGATAACAATGGTCTCCTATTTTAACAGAAATAACATGCATGCCTACAATGGGTCTATGTTTCTTAGAATCGGGTCTAGCAATTCTAGCAGCTTGATCACAAAAATAAATAACATGCCCATCAATATTATCAGCCAAGAGATCTTTAACCATAGCAATACTAGGTTTAAATTTAATTTGCTCAGAGGTGTATATGTTCTAGTATTACTCTTACGAATCATAGTTGAAGCTTTAGCATGATCCTTTATCCTAACAGGGAAAGGTGGTTTCTCAATATAAGTAGTAGGAACAATAGGATCATTATAAGTGATAGTATTTTCTTCAACTGTAATAGGTTCAACTTCTTTTACTTCAATGGGAGTATTATATTTAAACCACTTCTCCTTAGGGAGATCAACATGAGTAGCAAATGATTCATAGAAAGAAGCTACTATCCCAGAGTCAAGTCCATATTTAGTGCTAAATCCACGAAAAACATTGGTATCCATAAAAGATTTAACACTATCAAACTTAGGTGTCATACCTGACTCCTTACCATCATCGGAATCCCAATCTTCAGAGTTGCATTTAATTCTTTCCAATAAATCCCATTTGAATTCAATAGTCTTCATCATAAAGGACCCAGCACAAGAAGTATCGAGCATGGTGCGATTGTTGAGAGAAAGCCGAGAATAAATTTTTTGAATAATCATTTCTCTCGAGAGCTCATGATTGGGGAATGAATATAACATTGACTTAAGCTTCCCCCAAGCGTGACTGATGCTTTCTCCTTCGCGAGGCCAAAAATTATATATATAATTATGATCACGATGAACAAGATGCATAGGATAAAACTTCTGGTGAAATTCCAATTTCAATCGTTTATAGTCCCAGGATCCCATATCATCACATAGCCTATACCATGTCAATGCATCTCCCTTCAAAGATAAACGGAAGACCTTCTTCTTGATAACATCATCGGGCATACCTGCAAGCTTAAATAATCCACAAACTTCATCCACATAGATAAAGTGTAAATCAGGATGCAATGTTCCATCTCCTGCAAAGGGAGCTAGCAGTTTCTCTACCATACCCGAAGGAATTTCAAAATAAATATTTTTAGTAGGTTTAGTAGGTTGAGGAGCAACCCTTTGCTCTACTAGTCGGGGTGAAGATATCCCGAACAAGCCCCTCAAAGGATTAGTTTCCATAGTAACAAGTGACAGTAAATTTCAGCACACTATATAAATGTTTCCTTACCAAGTTCCACTTACCAAAGGCGCTTCACTCCCCGGCAACGGCGCCAGAAAAGAGTCTTGAAGACCCAAAAGTGTAGGGGATCTATCGTAATCCTTTCGATAAGTAATATTGTCGAACCTAATACGTCTCCGTCGTATCTATAATTTTTGATTGTTCCATGCCAATATTATTCAACTTTCATATACTTTTGGCAACTTTTTATACTATTTTTGGGACTAACATATTGATCTAGTGCCCAGTGCCAGTTCCTGTTTGTTGCATGTTTTATGTTTCGCAGAAACCCCATATCAAACAGGGTCCAAACGGAATAAAAACGGATGGAGCTTATTTTTGGAATATTTGGGAAATATGGGAGGAAGAATCAACGCGAGACGGTGCCCGAGGTGGCCACGAGGCAGGGGGAGCGCCTGCCCTTACTGGGCGCGCCCCTGACCCTAGTGGGCCCCTCTTAAGGCGGTTGCTGCTCTTCTTTTGCCGCAAGAAAGCTAATTTTTGGAGAAAAATCTGGGCGAAAGTTTCAATCCAATCGGAGTTACGGTTCTCCGGATATAAAAGAAACGGTGAAAGGGCAGAATCTGAGAACGCAGAAACAGAGAGGGACAGAGAGACAGATCCAATCTCGGAGGGGCTCTTGCCCCTCCCACGCCATGGGAGCCATGGACTAGAGGGGAAACCCTTCTCCCATCTAGGAAGAAGGTCAAGGAAGAAGAAGAAGAAGGGGCGCTCTCTCCCCCTTGCTTCCGGTGGCGCCGGAACACCGCTGGGGGCCATCATCATCACCGCGATCTACACTAACACCTCCGGCATCTTCACCAACATCTCCATCACCTTCCCACATCTATATTCAGCGGTCCACTCTCTCGCAACCCGTTGTACCCTCTACTTGAACATGGTGCTTTAGACTTCATATTATTATCCAATCATGTGTTGCTATCCTATGATGTCTGAGTAGATTTTCGTTGTCCTACCGGTGATTGATGAATTGCTATGATTGGTTTAATTTGCTTGTGGTTATGTTGCTGTCCTATTGTGCCCTTGGTGTAGCGCAAGCGTGAGGGATTCCCACTGTAGGGTGTTGCAATACGTTCATGATTCTCTTATAGTGGGTTGCTTGAGTGACAGAAGCATAAACCCGAGTAAGGGGGTTGTGGCGTATGGGATAAAGGGGACTTGATGCTTTAATGCTATGGTTGGGTTTTACCTTAATGATCTTTAGTAGTTGTGGATGCTTGCTAGAGTTCCAATCATAAGTTCATATGATCCAAGAAGAGAAAGTATGTTAGCTTATGCCTCTCCCACATAAAACTTGCTATCGGTCTTGTAAAGTAGTCAATTGCTTAGGGACAATTTCACAACTCCTACTACCACTTTTCCACACTCGCTATATTTTTACTTTATTGCTTCTTTATCTAAATAGCCCCTACTTTTTATTTACGTGCTCTTTATTATCTTTCAAACCTATCCAACAACACCTACAAAGTATTTCTAGTTTCATACTTGTTTTAGGTAAGGCGAACACTAAGCGTGCGTAGAGTCGTATCAGTGGCAGATAGGACTTGAGAGAATATTAGTTCTACCTTTAGCTCCTCGTTGGGTTCGACACTCTTACTTATCGAAAGAGGCTACAATTATCCCCTACACTTGTGGGTTATCAAGACCTTTTTCTGGCGCCGTTGCCGGGGAGTCATAGCGTGGGGTGAATATTCTCGTGTGTGCTTGTTTGCTTTGTTACTAAGTAATTTTTATTTGTTGTTCTAAGTTGTTCTCTATCTTTAGTTATGGATATGGAACACGAAATGCCAAAAAAATTAGGTGTACTTGCTACTCATGGAGATGAGGAACCTCCTAAAACCCTCGATGCTCATTATGTGAAAGATATTATGTACTACTTTGATAATCCTGAGAAAACCCCATTCAATTATGTTATGGGAGACACGTTGGATCAATGTGAATATTTTAGGGATTATCGCTTGACTCAAAAAGGGAAACTATTATGGGATCAAATTTATATGTTGCGTTGGTATGCTCGTCAACTATGCTTGAGATATGATTATACTTGTTGCTCTAGGATGAAGGCTCCACACCTTTCCTTTTCGTGCAAATTTAATGATAGTGAAACCTTGGCTTCTTATGCTAATGGTATATATGATTACTATGATGTGGAACAAATAGAATAATTTGTTGCTTTTATGGGCGCTTATGAGATTGAATCTTTGTTTAAAACATGTGAAAATCTTGATGATGTTGTTTATAGACCTGAAAATTTTGCTATACTTAAATATTGCTATGAGAATTATGAATTTAATGCCGATATTGATGCATTTATTGAGGAAGTCTCTGCTGTCCAAGAAGAGAATAATATTTTGCAGGAGTCTATGGAAGAAGTAATTGATGAAACTGTGAGCTCATTGGATGAAAAAGATGATGAGGAGAGCGAAGAACAAAAGGAGGATGAGCGGATTAGCTACCCGTGCCCACCTTATAATGAGAGTAACTCTTCAACTCATACATTGTTTAATTCCCCTTCGTGCTTACTGAAGGATGATTGTTATGATGATTGATATGATCCCGTTGATTCTCTTGAAATATCCCTTTTGATGATGCTTGCTATGCTTGTGGCCAAGATGCCAATATGAATTATGCTTATGGAGATGAACTTGATATAGTTCCTTATGTTAAACATGAAATTGTTGCTATTGCACCCACGCATGATAGTCCTATTATCTTTTTGAATTCTCCAAATTACACTATGTCGGAGAAGTTTGTGCTTATTAAGGATTATATTGATGGGTTGCCTTTTGCCATTGCACATGATAATTTTGATGAATGTGATATGCATGTGCTTGCTGCTCCTACTTGCAATTATTATGAGAGAGGAACTATATCTCCACCTCTCTATGTTTCCAATATGATAAAATTGCAAGAAACTGCTTATATTATGCATTGGTCTTTACTATGTGTGCATGAATTATTCTTTTATGACATGCCGATGCATAGGAAGAGAGTTAGACTTCGTTGTTGCATGATATATGTTACTTTGTGCTCACTACTAAATTACAAATCATTGTCAATTAAAATTGGCTTTGATATACCTTGGGATCCAGGTGGATCCATTACTTGAGCACTTTATGCCTAGCTTAATGGCTTTAAAGAAAGCGCTGCCAGGGAGACAACCCGGAAGTTTTAGAGAGTCATTTATTTCTGATGAGTGCTTTTATATAGTTTAAAAACAAAAAAAATAAAGAGGGGAACCAAAAAACTTTTCAAAAAGGACAATGAAAGTGAGAAAGACAAGCATTGTTGAAGTGGGGGAGCTCCTTGAACTTTATTCATGCTCACGGAAACTTTGTGAATCTTAATTATAGAAACTTTTCATAAAAAAATAATTATCCCCTTGTACAATTCCATTGTATTATAAAAATAATGTGCTAAGGTTTGCCTTTAGGATGTTTACAATGCTTGTTGGTTTGTACGGTGCAGGACAGAAACTTTGGCTGTAGTGCACGACTTTAATTTTTTTACTAGAACGTCAAAAGGGTTCTGATTCTTTTTGCACTGTCTTTCTATACAAATTTTTTATTTTTCCTAATTTTGGTAGAAATTTTGGGGTACCAGAAGTATGGTGAATGTTCAGATTTCTACAGACTGTTCTGTTTTTGATGCATAGTTTGCTTGTTTTGATGAAACTATCAATTTCTATCAGTGGATTAGGCCATGGAAAAGCTATATTAAATTATACACAATGCAAAAACAAAATATGAATTGGTTTGCAACAGCACCTAGAGTAGTGATTTTCTTTATTATACTAACGGATCTTACCGAGTTTTCTGTTGAAGTTTTGTGTGGATGAAGTGTTTGATCGAGGAGGTCTCGATATGAGGAAAAGGAAGAGAGGAAAGAGCTCAAGCTTGGGGATGCCCAAGGCACCCCAAGTAAATATTCAAGGAGACACAAGCGTCTAAGCTTGGGGATACCCCGGAAGGCATCCCCTCTTTCTTCAACAAGTATCGGTATGTTTTCGTATTCGTTTCGTTCATGCGATATGTGCAAATCTAGGAGCGTCTTTTGCATTTAGTTTTCACTTTTCTTTTATGCACCATGCTGGTATGAGATAATACTTGGTTGATTTATAGAATGCTCTTTGCACTTCACTTATATCTTTTGAGTATGGCTTTATAGAATGCTTGATGTGCTTCACTTATATCATTTAAAGTTTGGATTGCCTGTTTGTCTTCACATAGAAAACCACCATTTGTAGAATGCTCTTTTGCTTCACTTATATTTGTTAGAGCGTGGGCATATCTTTTGTAGAAATAATTAAACTCTCTTGCTTCACTTATATCTATTTAGAGAGATGACAGGAATTGGTCATTCACATGGTTAGTCATAAAATCCTACATAAACTTGTAGATCGCTGAATATGATATGTTTGATTCCTTGCAATAGTTTTGCGATATAAAGGTGGTGGTATTAGAGTCATGCTAGTGGGCGACTGTGGATCAGTAGAAATACTTGTGTTTAGGTTTGTGATTCCCGTAGCATGCACGTATAGTGAACCGTTATGTGATGAAGTCGGAGCATGATTTATTTATTGATTGTCTTCCTTATGAGTGGCGGTCGGGGACGAGCGATGGTCTTTTCCTACCAATCTATCCCTCTAGGAGCATGCGCGTAGTACTTTGTTTTGATGACTAATAGATTTTGGCAATAAGTATGTGAGTTCTTTATGACTAATATTGAGTCCATGGATTATACACACTCTCACCCTTCCATCACTGCTAGCCTCTTCGTTACCGTGCATTGCCCTTTCTCACATCGAAAGTCGGTGCAAACTTCGCTGGTGCATCCAAACCCCGTGATACGATACGCTCTATCACACATAAGCCTCCTTATATCTTCCTCAAAACAGCCACCAGACCTACCTATCTTGGCATTTCCATAGCCATTATGAGATATATTGCCGTGCAACTTCCATCATCATCATATACATGACTTGAGCATTCATTGTCATATTGCTTTGCATGATCGTAAGATAGCTAGCATGATGTTTTCATGGCTTGTCCGTTTTTTGATGTCATTGCTACGCTAGATCATTGCACATCCCGGTATACCGCCGGAGGCATTCATATAGAGTCATATCTTTGTTCTAGATATCGAGTTGTAATATTGAGTTGTAAGTAAATAGAAGTGTGATGATCATCATTATTAGAGCACTGCCCCAGTGAGGGAAGGATGATGGAGACTATGATTCCCCCACAAGTCAGGATGAGACTCCGGACTTCATGAAAAATAAAAGAGGCCAAAGAAGCCCAAATATATTTAAAAAAAGAGGCCCAAGAAGCCCACCAAAAAAATGAGAGAAAAGAGAGAAGGGGCAATATTACTACCACACTTGTGGTTCAAAGTAGCATCATGTTCTTCATATAGAGAGTCTCCTATGTTATCACTTTCATATACTAGTGGGAATTTTCATTATAGAACTTGGCTTGTATATTCCAACGATGGGCTTCCTCAAATGCCCTAGGTCTTCATGAGCAAGCAAGTTGGATGCACACCCACTTAGTTTCAGTTTGAGCTTTCATACACTTATAGCTCTAGTGCATCCGTTGCATGGCAATCCCTACTCCTCGCATTGACATCAATTGATGGGCATCTCCATAGCCCGTTGATTAGTCGCGTTGATGTTAGACTTTCTCCCTTTTTGTCTTCTCCACACAACCTCCACCATCATACTCTATTCCAACTATAGTGCTATATCCATGGCTCACGCTCATGTATTGCGTGAAAGTTGAAAAGGTATGAGAACGTCAAAAGTATGAAACAATTGCTTGGCTTGTCATCGGGGTTGTGCATGATTTGAATATTTTGTGTGATGAAGATGGAGCATAGCCAGACTATATGATTTTGTAGGGATAACTTTCTTTGGCCATGTTGTTTTGAAAAGACATGATGCTTTATTAGTATGCTCGAAGTATTATTGTTTTTATGTCAAATGATAGACTATTGCTTTGAATCACTCGTGTCTTAATATTCATGCCATGATTATATTACATGATCAAGACTATGCTAGGTAGCATTCCACATCAAAAATTATTTTTTTATCATTTACCTACTCGAGGATGAGCAGGAATTAAGCTTGGGGATGCTGATATGTCTCCATCGTATCTATAATTTTTGATTGTTCCATGCCAATATTATTCAACTTTCATATACTTTTGGCAACTTTTTATACTATTTTTGGGACTAACATATTGATCCAGTGCCAAGTGCCAATTCCTGTTTGTTGAATGTTTTATGTTTCGCAGAAACCCCATATCAAACGGAGTCCAAAGGGATAAAAATAGATGGAGCTTATTTTTGGAATATTTGGGAAATATGGGAGGAAGAATCAAAGCAAGACGGTGCCCGAGGTGGCCACGAGGCAGGGAGGCGCGCTTGCCCTTACTGGGCGCGCCCCTGACCCTCGTGGGCCCCTCGTAAGGTGGTTGTTGCTCTTCTTTTGCCGCAAGAAATCTAATTTTCAAAGAAAAATCTGGGCGAAAGTTTCAATCCAATCGGAGTTACGGATCTCCGGATATAAAAGAAATGGTGAAAGGGTAGAATCTAAGAACACCGAAACAGAGAGGGACAGAGAGACAGATCCAATCTTGGAGGGGCTCTCACCCCTCCCACGCCATGGGAGCCATGGACCAGAGGGGAAACCCTTCTCCCATCTAGGGAGAAGGGTCAAGGAAGAAGAAGAAGAGGGGGGGCTCTCTCCCCCTTGCTTCCGGTGGCGCCGGAACGCCGCCGGGGGCCATCATCATCACCGCGATCTACACCAACACCTCCGCCATCTTCACCAACATCTCCATCACCTTCCCCCATCTATATTCAGCGGTCCACTCTCCCGCAACCCGCTGTACCCTCTACTTGAACATGGTGCTTTATGCTTCATATTATTATCCAATGATGTGTTGCCATCCTATGATGTCTGAGTAGATTTTCGTTGTCCTACCGGTGATTGATGAATTGCTATGATTGGTTTAATTTTCTTGTGGTTATGTTTCTGTCCTATTGTGCCCTCCGTGTCACGCAAGCGTGATGGATTCCTGCTGTAGGGTGTTGCAATATGTTCATGATTCGCTTATAGTGGGTTGCTTGAGTGACAGAAGCATAAACCCGAGTAAGGGGGTTGTGGCGTATGGGATAAAGGGGACTTGATGCTTTAATGCTATGGTTGGGTTTTACCTTAATGATCTTTAGTAGTTGTGGATGCTTTCTAGAGTTCCAATCATAAGTGCATATGATCCAAGAAGATAAAGTATGTTAGCTTATGCCTCTCCCACATAAAACTTGCTATCGGTCTTGTAAAGTAGTCAATTGCTTAGGGACAATTTCACAACTCCTACTACCACTTTTCCACACTCGCTATAATTACTTTATTGCTTATTTATCTAAACAGCCCCTACTTTTTTTACGTGCTCTTTATTATCTTGTAAACCTATCCAACAACACCTACAAAGTACTTCTAGTTTCATACTTGTTTTAGGTAAGGCGAACACTAAGCGTGCGTAGAGTCGTATCAGTGGAAGATAGGACTTGAGAGAATATTTGTTCCACCTTTAGCTCCTCGTTGGGTTCGACACTCTTACTTATAGAAAGAGGCTACAATTATCCCCTACACTTGTGGGTTATCAGAACCCAACGAGGAGCAAAAGGAAATGACAAGCGGTTTTTAGTAAGTTATTCTCTGCAAGCACTGAAATTGTAGGTAACAGATAGTTTTGTGATAAGGTAATTTGTAACGGGCAAGCAATGAAAGTAAATAAGGTGCAGCAAGGTGGCCCAATCCTTTTTGTAGCAAAGGACAAGCCTGGACAAGTTCTTATAATGAGAAAAGCGCTCCCGAGGACACATGGGAATTATCGTCAAGCTAGTTTTCATCACGTTCATATGATTCACGTTCGTTACTTTGATAATTTGATATGTGGGTGGACCGGTGCTTGGGTACTGCCCTTTCTTGGACAAGCATCCCACTTATGATTAACCCCTATTGCAAGCATCCGCAACTTCGAAAGAAGTATTAAGGTAAACCTAACCATAGCATGAAACATGTGGATCCAAATCAGCCCCTTGCGAAGCAACTTATAAACTAGGGTTTAAGCTTCTGTCACTCTAGAAACCCATCATCTACTTATTACTTCCCAATGCCTTCCTCTAGGCCCAAATAATGGTGAAAGTGTCATGTAGTCGACGTTCACATAACACCACTAGAGGAGAGACAACATACATCTCATCAAAATATCGAACGAATACCAAATTCACATGACTACTAATAGCAAGACTTCACCCATGTCCTCAGGAACAAACGTAACTACTCACAAAGCATATTCATGTTCATAATTAGAGGAGTATTAATATGCATTAAGGATCTGAATATATGATCTTCCACCAAATAAACAAACTAGCATCAACTACAAGGAGTAATCAACACTACTAGCAACCCACAGGTACCAATCTGAGGTTTTGATACAAAGATTTGATACAAGAGATGAACTAGGGTTTGAGAGGAGATGGTGCTGGTGAAGATGTTGATGGAGATTGACCCCCTCCCGATGAGAGGATCGACGATGATGATGATGATGATGATTTCCCCCTCCCGGAGGGAAGTTTCGCCGGCAGAACAGCTCCGCCGGAGCCCTAGATTGGTTCCGCCAAGGTTCCGCCTCGTGGCGGCGGAGTTTCATCCCGAAAGCTTGCTTATGATTTTTTTCAGGGTAAAAGACCTCATATAGTAGAAGATGGGCACCAGAGGGCTACCAGGTGGCCCACGAGGCAGGGGGCGCGCCCCCCACCCTCGTGGGTGGCCCCCTCAGGTATTTCTTCCACTGAATTTTTTTTATTAATTCCAAAAATGACTTTCGTGGAGTTTCAGGACTTTTGGAGTTGTGCAGAGTATGTCTCCAATATTTTCTCCTTTTCTAGCCCAGAATCCCAGATGCCGGCATTCTCCCTCTTTATGTAAACCTTGTAAAATAAAAGAGAATAGCCATAAGTATTGTGACATAATGTGTAATAACATCCCATAATGCAATAAATATTGATATAAAAGCATGATGCAAAATGGACGTATCAATAGCATAGACGGTGGGGAGGAGCACTCCGGTGTGAATCCGTTCTCGTCTACGGCCGATTGGGGATCCTCGGTCTCTCGTGAGGAGTTCAATGCGGCTTTGGACACTTCGAAAACCTCCATGACGACCGAGGTTGAAGGCATGTTCAATAAGTTTTTAGAAGGCCTTAAATTATCCACCGCACCGATGAAAGTGGGTGATCCCGCTAACAAGGTGGCGGATGCTAACTACAATAATGGGGAAGCTACGAGTGAACAAGTTCCTTTGCCTAGTGGTAGAAGTGGAAATGGCATCTTTGCCCATGTTGAACGTCCAATTACTTATTGTCGTGGAATTAACACGTCAGATGTCCTCATGAAAGGACATAGTCGTGGAGCCATCGCAACGGGTTAGATTGAAGGGGTTAAACCGGACAAGGGACACGGGAGTTTATACTTGTTCGGCCCCTTCGATGAAGGTAAAAGCCTACGTATAGTTGTGATGGGATTGATTGGGTTTTGATGACCAGGGAGCAAATACGCTTGCCTGAGTCTCGAGTTGTTGTCTGTTGTCCCTAAACCGCCGCCGGGTCGTCCCTTTATATACACAGGTTGACGCCCGGCCGGTTTACAGAGCCCTGAAGCCAACTCATACAAAGTGTTCGGTTCGGTCTCTCCTTCCCTAACTATGAGCCCTAATCCGCCTTTGGGCTTCAGGCCTCTAAGCTTGTTTAATAACTTCACCATCTTCTGGATCTTCATGGGCTTTGGCATAGTCGAGGGTGAACCGGGCCCTCCTGGCCGGTTTACACTCAGTAGATATATCCCCAACATTAGTCCCCAGTTTGATTTGAACATGTTCATGTCAATCTTCAACAACTTCAAAGACATATTGTAAGCGTCCTCTTGTATTTTCGTAAACCGCCAGATTGCCTTCTCCTGTAAATCTTGTTAAACCGCCGTGACGTCATCTTCGGGACATAGCAATGGTCCATCATGACATCATCTCTGTATAAAAAGATTAAAAAGATTCCCCTCACTTAATGGTCATCTTGAACATCGAGGCGACAGGCGCGCCCGCTCTGCCACTTCAGGCTCCTTGATTCTCGCGCCTGCCATTTATCCTTTCCTCTATAAATAAAGCCCGAGGGCCCTTTTCTCTTTTTCCCCTTCTGTGCCTTCTTCCTCCTCGCGACGCCCCAGTTCTGAAGCTCCGCCACCGCCCGCGACCCTTAAGAGCTTCATCAACACAGGTCGCTGCATCAACCTAAAACGGACCAGAGCTTGCTGCTTCCTTCCGCAGTAGATCTGCACCGGTGAGTTTCCTCCTTCCTGCATCGTTAGATCTGTGCTAGGGTTCATGCGTTCATCTGTACAGTTCTTTGTTCTTCGTCCTCAACTCTTAGCTTTCCCTTCTGTCGTGGTTACTTTGATCCAATAACTGTGTAGATCTTGTGTGGTAGTTATTCCGCATCCATTTTTTAATATTAGTCGATCTTCTCCTTCTTCTGTAGAGTACACAACCTTCCCTGTTCTGCTTCAACGCCATTTATAGGTCGCAGTAATTTTTCTTTACTGAGGCTTGGTAGATCCAAATAAATTTGGTCATTATGTGAAACCTGTTTCTGTCAATACTTAGCATATTTTCATCTGTCTCCTCCACCAAAGGGCGGTTTAAACCTTGTAGCAATTTAGTAATCCGCCACTTATCATTATCCCTTGGTTAAACCGCCAACTGAACTTGCATGAAGATGTTCCGGTTTAACTCTGAATAGTACACTTAAACCGTTAATTTGTAAATCGGCTTTATTTTTCCTTTCAGTTCCCCTTCCAAGATGACTAAACAATTCTCAGCTTGCAATTGGGTTCCGTCCCGTATCACGGAAACGCAAATCAATGGATACGTCACCACTGGCGCTTTAGCCTCAAAAAGGGTCCTTCATTGGCGAGTTCCGGAATCTGAATGTCCACCTGAACCTCAAGATGGAGAAGTGATTGTATTTATGCAACACTTAGACCGGGGATTCAGCCCGCCTGGATCAAAAAAATTCCGGGATGTCCTGGCAAGCTTCCAACTCCATCCAAAAGATATTGGACCGAGCTCTTTGTCCAATATATGCAACTTTCAAGTATTCTGGGAAGTCTACCTTCAAGAAGAACCAACCATGGAGTTGTTCCAGGATTTCTCTCATCTGAACCGCCGTACAGAATTCTCAGATGGTCCCAACACAGAGCTTGGTGGCGTTTCAATTCAGAAAAGGAAAGAGGTCGACTTCCCTCATGCAAAACATCATAGCCATCCTAAAGATTGGAACCAGACTTGGTTTTATTGCCGAAACACTGCCCCTGATGGAGAAAATCCTTTGCCGGGTTATCGCCCTCACCGGCTTAGCAACGGTCACCTATTACCTTCACGCTCAACCGCCGCAGAACGGAAGAACTTTGCACCTCAACTCGCCAAGCTCTGGGCTCTCATGGACAACGGTTTGACTGTCATTGATCTTGTCCGCTGCTGGGTTTCTTGGGGCATCTTGCCTTTAATCTGTCACCCCGTATTGATGCATGAATATACTGGCAATGTCAAAGACCCTCAACGATATCACGAAGTAGTAGTGACCGATCTTGAAGTTACTCAATCTGTGAAGAAAATGCTTGATGAGCCGATCTCTGCATGCAGCCAAACCGGGTTGCCACCTTTTTGCGTCTCCAATAAACCACCAGCGGTAAAGTTCATCTGAATACTTTACTGATTCGCCTCCGTATTAACTGTGTACTAACCTTTCCTTGCCTTAATTTCAGGCTAACAGCTCCTTTTGGAAACGGACTAAACCGGCCAGGGCTCCTCGTGCAAAGAGCAAGGTCATCAAGAAAGCTGCCAAAAAGAAAACCACCGAGTCTTCTGATCCGCCAGAAGATGAGGAATCAGACGCAGAGGTAGAACTTGACTGACTTGGTTCCTTTTTTGTACATCTTATTGACAATGACTATTCCCAGGATGACCCTGAGGCCATCCACACAGACCATGTTGAGGTAATCCTTCTTTCTTCCGATTCAGATCTTGTACCGGTTCAAAGAGTTCGCTGTACAGTCCGGAAAGTAAAAGAATCTCACCCCCTTGCTCATTTGGATCCAAAATTTTCTTTGAAGACACAGCAAGTTGAAGAGCGTCGCACAACCCGGCATAGTGGTCAGCAAATTACTTCGTCCGTTTTAGCAGATACACCAACCCGGAAACATCGTCCAGAGGTGACTTGTTCTCCTGGAAAACTTTATCCTTTGAAGGGTTTCTTCCGATGCCCACTCAATCCGTCTGACCCGAATTACCAGGCCTCTTCCAACTCATCTGGCGGTTCATCAACCACTCAGTGGCCTCCTCTCAAGATCGTCGCTGGGTAAGTACATTACTTCTCAACTTGTTTCTTCATGTGTCGGTTTATCATATTCTAACCTTTGATGTTGTAGTGCCAAGGACCGATTAAGTAAGAAAGCAAAGACCAGCGACCCTACTGATGATGTTGATCCGAAGAAGACCCCAGAGAATGATGGCGAAAATCCGGAGATTGCCATAGATAGCTCTGCTGCGCAAAACCCAGGTGCTGATGCTAACCCGCCAGAGGTTGAACCGGATGAACATGTTGACACATCACCTCTCCATGCCCCTCCAAGTCCAACTGTTGACCCGCTGGATTCAACTGCTGATCCGCCAAGCCCAGTTAACAAACCGCCGAGCCCTGCTGCCAAAGCGCCAAGCCTGTTAAGAATGTCAATCCATCCAGCCCGGCCAAAGATGATGAAGTTGTGTAAGTGCATCTAGTGCCACCCCTAGTTGGTTTTGGAGTATTGATGACAAAGTTGGTTGAGGGACTAATGCGTTTGTGAGAATTGCAGGATAATGCAGGTAGTGTCCCTCAATGATTCGGTTTACCTACCGGAGATGACCCCTAAAAATGTATGAAGACATTGAAGACAATGGTGGTATGTGGAGATATTCATATTGAAGACTATGACATGAGAAGACAATGAGTGAAGACTATGAAGCGCGAAGACTGTGATGTTTCGTTGTTTCCTTTTCTTCTTTGTTGAGTCATAGGAACCACCGTACTGTTAAGTGGGGTCCAAGTGAACTAAGTCAGAATGACTGAAGTGATGCTCAACCCAAATCCTATGTCTTCGAGCAAAGACAATGAGAGCAAATCTTATCCAGAGCTGGATGAGTCAGCTTTGCTTGTAGCCCAAGTAAAGTTGCCGTGTGTGTTTGAAATCTGACCGTTGGAACACGTGTCAGTTCCTTAGTGACCCAGGGTCATTTCGGACATATCAGGTCGGGTTGCCTAGTGGCTATAAATAGCCCATCCCCTACACCATAAATTGGCGGCTGCTCAGAGTTATTGCACGGCTTTTGTCGTTTGAGAGCAACCCACCTCGAAGCCTTTGAGAGAGAGAAATCCTTGCGAGGACAAAGCCCAAACACCCAGAGCCAAACATTGTTAGGCATCACTGAAGTCTTTCTGTCTGTGTGACCTGAAGAGTTATTACACTTGAGGACTGTGAATTCTCCAGCCGGTTAGGCGTCCCGTTCTGAGCATCCAAGAGTCATTGTGGGTTGCCGGTGAACGAAGTCTGTGAAGGTTCGAAAGTCTACCTTGAAGACTTACCAGAGTGATTGGGCGAGGACTGTGTGTCCTTAGCTCAAGGGGAATAAGGTGAAGACACGGTCTTCTGAGTTGAATCTCAGCCTCCCTAACCAGACGTACAGTTGTCACATCAACTGGAACTGGTCCAACAAATCATGTGTCTTCAACAAGTGACTGGTTCTATCCTCTCCCTTCCTTTACTTAAGTTTATCTTTGTGAAGTCATTGCCTATCTGTCGTACCTGTTTGACTTCATTGCTTGACTACTACTGTTGATTGGCTTCGTACTATCTTCCATCCTGATCCTTACTACTTAGCTGCTATTAGTCCTGTACTTTCACATCATTGCATACTTGACTATGGTTTGCTTATTGTAGTTTATCTTCCGCTTCATATCAATTAGGTCATTTCTGCTGTTTGTCTTCGAAACTATCATGTTTTGAAGACTTTCATAAAAATCGCCTATTCACCCCCCCCCCTCTAGTCGATACTAGCACTTTCAAGTTGTTGTTACTGGCACTGCATATACTGCCCCTGGTAATCCGGTTGCTCTATCAAAGCACACTGCCAAGGATGAATTTGCTGCTATGAGCAAGGGGAAGGGGAAGACTGATTTGTCAGCCTATGTTGATCTTTCTGCTCAAGACCTTCACTCCGGTTTCTTGAACCGGCTTTACACCAGTCGTGATTATGAAGCCGGTTTAGTAAATCTGATGAAGGAGCGCTATGAGGTAAACAGTTTGATCTTTTGCTCTGTACCTTCATTGCATTGTAGCCCGCAAGGGCCGGTTTGTCTTTAGAAAGTCAAACCGGGTCTTTTATATTCTGTACTGTACTTTGTTAATGTTCCTTGTGTATTGTTTGAGCAAACATACATTAGCCCCCAAGTGCCATGATTAAAACTTGTATTAATCCGTGGGACTTCAACAATGAGTAGGAAAAAATGATCCACATTAGCCCCCAAGTGCCAAGTGTATAACTAGTTGTATGCTTGGGACTTTCAAAGATATTGACACACTCTTCTAACTGTTGCAGACTGAGATAAATCAACAAGTCTCTCAAATTGCGGATCTTCAAGAGAATCTTAAATCCCAACAAGCAGAAACCACCAAGGCAAAAGATGAATTAAAAACCGCCTTAACCACCATGGAGCAGCTCAAAGAGTGGTTCAAGTCTGAAAGGGCCAACTGGGACACTGAAAAGGCTGGATTGCTGAAGCGAATAGAAGATGTTGAAGCAGCTCTTAAACCGGTGGCGGAAGAACTTAGCGGATTGAAGCGCCAAGTTAATGCCATGACTTCTGCGATATTTGGTAAGTATCTTTTGCCAAGGCTTTGTAACTTCCTAGCTTTGAAATTTCTCCGGTTTAACATGAAATTCTTAACCGCTGTAGGTAGCCGCATTGCTCATCTGGGCTCTCATATGCGGAAGAAGCTAAAGGCCGCGTATACGTTGATTGAACAGCTGTATACCGGTGCCCAACGGGTTATCTGCGCAACTTCATATGATAATGCAGCCCCAACCCTGATCAAGGACACGCTGGCTAGGTTATCTATGACGCCAGCACAAATAGAAGAGTTGAAGCGATCCGCTGCCAGGGCTGGCACTTTGTTGGCACTTACTCGAGCCAAGGCATGGATAGGTGATCTTGATCCGGCTGATATAGCCAAGGGCTTCCCCAGTGAACAAGAAAATAGTGAAGTGTTTGATAACGATGCCCTCAAACGTGTGACAAGGGAAATGCATCCTCTGGCGAGTCAGTTGGCAGAAGAAGCTAACCTGACGGTTCACCGATCCTTCTATGATGCTAACAACAAAAGTGTTGAGGTTGTTATTCCAGAAGTGCAAAATCTTGTTCCGCCAATCCGTAAGCATACTTACGCCCCTGACATTGATCCAACTGAGCTTATAAGTGAAGAGGTTGTCTTTCAGGCCTTAACCCGGATTGACTGGACCATTAGATGGGGAGGAGGAGGCCGAACCAAGGCCAGACGACCCATCTACTTCACATCAACATGGCGATGAAGCTTGATCCGGCAATCCGGGTGATATATCAGAAACTGTCCGGTTTAAAACAATTCCATATTTTGGGCTGCTAAGTGCCTTGTAATAAGGTAGCAAAAAATATTTTGATCTGCTGCCATCGTGTAGGAGATACTTTATGTGATCCGCCATGATAATTTCAATGTTGGTTCATGTATCATAATATGCAATCCCTTTGTTTGCATAAAAAGAAAGTGTCCTGGCGGTTTACCGCCGGACGGGTCATAATGCCCAAGATAAGGCCTGATTGATAATCAAACTGTAAAAAATATGAAATGACTCATACCTGTGATGTAATGTCACTTTAGTTGGTTAATCAATTTTGATTGTAATAAGGGTGAAAACCCAAACCTGAAATTCTTGTATAACTCCATCATGTACTGATGACGTATAATAAGTCATACCAGGTGATGATAAACACCAGATGATCAAAGCTGGCGACAGGTAGTCAAACCCAGGCCGGGTTAATGAACTCCGGTTTAATAATAAGGTATGTCAACGTGTAATTGAAAACCAAACCCGTTTAAGAAACACCGGGCTAATAAGATGACTGAAAAGTCATATTAGGTCAAAGAAATTGGTTTAACATAAAAGTTATCAAAAAAGAAAAATGACCAACACAAATAAAACCGTGTAGTCGAGGCTTTTCGAGGGCTGCCAGGCCCAAATTCGAGGCTTTTCATGGGCTGCCAGGCCGCTGAGTTGAACCATTTAACAAAGCCTTTTAAGATGGACCTCCAACTAACCAATCACCGTTTTAACTTTGACAAGTTCAGGGTCTCAATGAGAGTAACTGTCAAACGTTCGGAGGGTCATGCCAAGATGACCTGGATAGGAGTGTCTTACTTGATGAAGGCAGGTTAACCCGGGGTTTTAGGTAAATATACCAGGCTTCCAAGCCGTGGGTCGATACCCAGCTACAAGGGTCCATTCAAACTCCTTGGTATTTGACACAAGGAGCCCCCAAGTAACGTGATGAGCTGTGCTCATTGGGTGCCTATGTTTGAGTTATACATAGCATCCAGACTCTCTTTGGCCCCTTGGGTGTGAAGCTCCCAAGCTATGTTGTGGCGTGATAGCCGGTTTAACAGGTAGTACTCCGCTTTGTCAGCTGAAGCCCCCATGTGACTCAAAGGATATTTGAGAAAAAACAGCAGAGGCCCTGCTTAGAGCAAGGATGCTGGTTTATTTATTGATCATAATATATACATTGTTGAAATATGTACATAAGAAGAGTCTATGGCTCAAGTGTAGTAAGGACGGAGGAGAGCGATGTTCCACGGCCGCCGGGTCTCCTCCTCGGAGTTGCGTGAGTTGTCTCGAACGTCAATGAGGTAGTATGATCTGTTGTGCAGATTCTTGCTGACCACAAAGGGCCCTTCCCAAGGCGGGGATAACTTGTGCATGTCGGTCTGATCCTGGATGAGCCGGAGCACGAAGTCACCTTCTTGAAAGGTTCTTGTCCTAACCGGCGGCTGTGATAACGCCGTAGGTCTTGTTGATAAACCGCCGATCGAGCCAGAGCCATGTCCCGTTTCTCATCTAACAGGTCCAGTGCCTCTTGGCGGGCTTGCTCGTTGTCCGCTTCAACATAATTAGCAATCCGAGGCGAGTCATGACGAATATCACTTGGTAAGACTGCCTCTGCTCCGTATACCATGAAGAAAGGAGTGTAACCTGTTGATCGATTGGGGGCGGTGTTGATGCTCCATAACATAGAAGGTAATTCTTCCACCCAACAACCCAGCGTCCGCTTCAAGGGAATCATGAGCCAGGGTTTAAGACCCTTCAAAATTTCTTGATTGGCTCGCTCCGCTTGACCATTGGATTGAGGGTGCGCCACAGATGCTAAGTCAAGCCGGATGTGCTCTCTCTGACAGAAATCCTCCATCTCACCTTTGGAAAGGTTTGTACCATTATCCGTGATAATACTGTGTGGAAAGATCTTTTTGAGAAATTGAACCACCGTAGCTGCATCACACTTGCTGACAGGCTCCGCTTCAACCCACTTGGTGAATTTATCAACTGCCACCAACAGGTGGGTCTTCTTGTCCTGGGAACGCTTAAAGGGCCCCACCATATCAAGCCCCCAAGTAGCAAAAGGCCAAGTGATAGGAATCATCCGTAGTTCTTGAGCCGGAACATCAGCCATGCGTGAAATTTTTTGACAAGCATCACATCGCTTTACCAAATCCTCCGCATCAACATGAGCTGTCACCAGTAAAACCCGTGACGAAAAGCTTCGGCAACCAGTGACTTTGAACCGGCATGATGACCACAATCCCCTTCATGAATTTCTCATAGGATCTCTTGACCTTCTTCCAGAGAAACACAACATTGAAATAAATGGACTTGGATCGCCGGACTATCTGTCAAGCCAGGACTTTATCATCTGGTAATTCGCCCCGGTTCATATACGCTAGATACGGAACCGTCCAATCCGGTACAATATGCAAAGCAGCCACCAATTGAGCCTCCAGATCAAGAAAAGCCAAATCCTCTTCTGTAGGCAACTTAACAGACGGGTTATGCAAGATATCTAAAAAGGTGTTCGGAGGTACCGGTTTACGCTGAGATCCGAGCCGGCTCAAAGCGTCTGCTGCTTCGTTTTTGCGCCGATCAATATGCTCAACCTGGTACCCTTTGAAGTGACCCGCCACAATATCCACTTCACGTCTGTAAGCCGCCATGAGTGGATCCTTAGAATCCCAAGTGCCAGAAACTTGCTGAGCCACCAGATCAGAATCTCCAAAACAACGAACTCGACTTAAGTTCATCTCTTTAGCCACATGGAGACCATGGAGTAACGCTTCATACTCAGCTGCATTGTTAGTACAGGAAAACTTCAAACGGAGAACATAGCAAATTTTATCACCTCGAGGGGAAGTAAGGACAACTCCAGTCCCTGAGCCCTCCAACTGTCTGGATCCATCAAAATGAATAGTCCAGTATGTATTATCCGGTTTGTCTTCTGGTGCTTGCAACTCGGTCCAATCATTGATAAAATCCACAAGGGCCTGAGATTTGATGACTGTTCGAGGCACATACTTCAAACCGTGTGGACCAAGCTCAATTGCCCACTTTGCAACCCGGCCAGTTGCTTCCTATTTTGAATTATTCGCCCAAAGGAGCAGAACTAACCACTGTGATGGGATGGCCTTGAAAGTATTGCTTGAGCTTTCGACTTGCCATAAAAACCCCATACACCAACTTCTACCAATGTGGATAGTGTTGTTTGGACTCGATCAGGACTTCACTAATGTAGTATACAGGTCGTCGAACAGGATATTCCTTCCCAGCTTCCTTACGCTCAACCACAATTGCCACACTGACCGCTCGGGCATTGGCAGCCACGTATAACAGCAAAGGCTCATTATCAACTGGAGCTGCAAGAACCGGTGGTTCAACAAACTACCGCTTTAACTCCTCAAAAGCCGCATTGGCTGCATCACTCTAGACAAAATCATCTGTCTTTTTCAACATCTGATACAAAGGAATTGCCTTCTCTCCCAAACGGCTGATAAACCGGCTAAGGGCTGCAATTCGACCCACCAGACGCTGAACATCGTTGATACACTTCGGTTTAGCCAGGGATGTAATCGCCTTGATTTTTTTTCGGATTAGCATCAATGCCCTGGTTGGGTACCAGAAAACCTAAGAGTTTGCCTGCCGAAACACCAAAAACACATTTATCTGGATTAAGCATCATCTTGTAAACCCGAAGATTGTCAAACGTCTCCTTGAGGTCATCCACCAGTGTTTCCTTCTTCCTGGATTTTACCACAATGTCATCCACATACGCATGAACATTACGCCAAATCTGTGTGTGAAGACAATTCTGCACACAACGCTGATAAGTTGCCTGGGCACTCTTAAGCCCAAAGGGCATAGACACATAGCAAAAGGCTCCCAAAGGAGTGATGAAGGTTGTCTTCTCCTAGTCCTTAACTGCCATTTTGATATGATGATATCCTGCATAAGCATCCAAAAAACTCAGGCGCTCACAACCCGCCGTCGCATCAATGATCTGATCAGTACGCGTGAGAGCAAAGGGATCGGCCGAGCAAGCTTTATTCAAGTCCGCTAGTCCACACACATACGCCAAGTGCCGTTTTTCTTAAGAACAAGCAGCGGATTAGCCAACCATTCAGGATGAGACACTTCGACGATAAACCCAGCAGCCAACAGCCGGGCTACCTCTCCACCAATTGCCTTGCGCCTTTCTTCATTAAAGCGACGAAGAAATTGCTTGACCGGTTTAAACTTGGGATCAATATTAAGAGTGTGCTCAGCGAGTTCCCTCGGTACACCTGGCATGTCAGAAGGCTTCCATGCAAAAATGTCCCGGTTCTCACGGATGAACTCTATGAGCGCACTTTCCTATTTCGGATCCAAATTTGTTATGATGCTGAACTGCTTGGACGAATCGCCAGGCACGAAAAGCTTAGTCTCATCAGCCGGTTTGAAATGCAGGGTTGGGTCATGCTCAGTGGTGGGCTTCTTCAGAGGGGTCATATCTGCCGGATCAACATTTTCCTTATAAAACTTTAGTTCCTCTGTAGCACAAACCGACTCAGCATAAGCCGCATCACCTTCCTCGCAATTCAAAGCGATTTTTCGACTTCCAAGAATCGTAATAGTCCCTTTATGACCCGGCATCTTGAGCTGCAAGTAAATATAACAAGGCCTCGCCATAAATTTTGCATAAGCCAGTCGCCCAAACAGTGCATGGTATGGGCTCTGGATTCTCACCACCTCAAAGGTCAATGTCTTAGACTGGAGTCATGTTCATCACCAAACACAACTTCCAAAGCGATCTTACCTACAAGATATGCCGATTTACCTGGTACCACACCATGAAAAACAGTGTTGGACGGTTTAAGACTATTGTCCGTCAACCCCATGCGACGGAAGGTCTCATAATATAGAATGTTGATACTGCTTCCTCCATCCATGAGTACCTTGGTGAACTTATAGCCTCCCACCTGAGGCACCACCACCAAAGCCAGTTGACCCGGATTGTCAACCCGGGGCGGATGATCCTCCCTACTCCACACAATAGGTTGTTCGGACCACCGCAGATAACGTGGTACTGCAGGTTCAACAGCATTGACTACCCTCTTGTGAAGCTTCTGATCACGCTTGCACAAACTAGTGGTGAACACATGATACTGCCCACCATTCAGCTGCTTTGGGTGACTCTGGTAACCCGACTGCTGCTAATTTTCTTGATTGCTCTGCTGGTTATTACCACCTTGGTTGTTCTGGTTGCCCTGATTATTTTGAAATCCAGAGTTTGAACCGCCGCCACCATGAAAACCTGGACCTGAATCGCCCGACGGAGCCTGATCATACCGGAAAAGATCAGAGTTTTTGAACTCCTTCATAATGTTACAATCCTTCGAGAGATGCGTTGCAGGAGCCTCCTTGGTCCCATGCTTTGGACAGGGCTGATTCAACAAGCGCTCCAGATTCATTCCGCTGCCGCGCTGGGGCGGTTTACCCTTACGATGCTGCACATTAGCGTTAGCTACAAAGTCTGAATCTGCTTTACGCTTACCATTATTCCCATGGCCTCCTTGGTTGTGCTACTGTCCCTTTGCACCGCCGTTCTTCTTTCCCTTCTCCGGTTTCTCATCATCGGAACCGGGATCCTTGGTATTATCAGAATTGGCATAGTTGACCAAAGCTGCCATCAGGATTCCCATGTCGTTGCAGTGGCGCTTGAGCCGTCCCAACTTCATCTTCAGTGACATAAACCGGCAATTGCACTCCAGCATTATGATCGCTTGACCAGCGTTAATCCGGTCAGATGAGTGCAAAACCTCTGAAACCCGGCGTACCCAATGAGTTGTTGACTCGTTCTCTCCTTGAACACAAGCATCCACATCCACAATGGACATAGGTTGTTTGCACGTGTCTTTCAAATTGGCTATAAACCGGGCTTTCAACTAATCCCATGACTCAATGGAATTAGCTGGTAGATTTTTCAACCAAGTACGGGCCATTCCTTCCAACATCATCATGAAGTACTTTACACAGCCGCTTCATCTACCTCCAGCATCTCCATTGCCATCTCATAACTCTCGACCCACGCCTCAGGTGCTGATCCGCCATGTAATTAGGCACTTTACATGGACCCTTGAAATCTTTGGGCAGACACACATTACGGAGAGCCAGAATAAGACACGGCACCCCCCAGGAACTGAAGGCAAGCCCGGTGCCTCGGTCGACTTACGCTGCTGGCTGCACCGGGGCGGGTTGATGACGACCGAAACCGGCCTCCCTTCATGCCCTGCCATGATCCACCACATCTTGAGCATTACGATGCCGCGCGCTGCTAGACACTTGCGGTTCATCCATACGCCTCCTATAGCTTGGGCTCGGACGAGGGGTTGAATGAATTCTATCCCTGCTATGAGAATAAGCCTGCTGCTGTACCACGGCGGTTTGAAGAAGGTCGCTAGCCCGCCGCGTTTCAATTCCTGCTATTGAATCGCCCTCCATCGGAATGGCTGCTAGGCGTGATGCTGCAGCAATCATGTTATCCATAGGGCTCGATAAGTGACCCGGTGGTGTAGACACGTATTGCGGCGGGTTATCTGTTTGTCGGGGTGGCTCTGTTATTCGTAGTTGATCCGGAGCTGTCCTAAGCGCATCAGTCTGGTTTGCCGTTGCCGGATTGCTCGGCCCAGCGCCTGGCGTCTGAAAGAGATTTAACCCTTCGTAAACGGGCGGCAGACGAGACTGGTACTTCCTTCGCATTACATCCTCTGATGCGGTTCGATCCAGCATGAGCTGATAATTCTGCGCCTATATCCGCTGTGACTGGGCATCCAAAGCAGCCCGTTCTTCAGCCATCCTAGCATCCTCAGTTGCCAGGTCCTCCTTAGCCTATGTTATCTGGCCCTTCAGCTTCGCAATGTCAGCATTGTGCTGATCCCGCGTCTCCGGGGTGACTGCCGTGGTTAACAAAGTTTCCCAGGCATCCATCAAACCGGAGAGGACTTGAGTCGGTCGGCGCGCTGGGACCCCTGCCGCGGCTGCTGATCCGGTATTCATTGCCGCTGTAGATGAAGACTGCAAAGTGGGCTGTGTTCCGGCCATGTAAACAGCAACCCGGCTTGGCGGTTCAAGGAGGTCCGGAATACTATTACCATCGGAATATCCTTCAAACACACCATTATGAATCTGGTACAAGGACTCGGTTTCGCCAGTGGATGACTCGCCGTCGGAATATACGGCCGTCTCGCCTTCAGACACCGGTTCAGATCCGATCCCATGGACACATCCTACGAACGCACGCTTCACGGTGGGCTTAACCCGAGCTGGACTCACACGCTGAGTCGTCTCGACGAGGTCGGTGCAAATGTCCGGCTTAGGGCCCGGTTCGCCGATCTTGCCGATGAAGACATGAATTCCGCCAAAGGGGACCCGGTACCCGTACTCGATTGAGCCGGCCTCGGGGCCCCATCCTTCGTCGTCGATGTAGAGCTTTCCGCGATGACTCTTGGTCATCCGGCCGACCACGTACCCCCTGAGTCCTTCAAAGCCGCCCTTCAAGAACTTGAAACCATCGTGCGATAGCCCCACGGTGGGCGCCAACTGTCGTGGAGTTAACACGTCAGATGTCCTCATGAAAGGACTTAGTCGTGGAGCCATCGCCACGGGTTAGCTTGAAGGGGTTAAACCGGACAAGGGACACGGGAGTTTATACTAGTTCGGCCCCTTCGATGAAGGTAAAAGCCTATGTCTAGTTGTGATGGGATTGATTGGGTTTCGATGACCAGGGAGCAAATACGCTTGCCTGAGTCTCAAGTTGTTGTCTGTTGTCCCTGAACCGCCATAGGGTCATCCCTTTATATACACAGGTTGATGCCCGGCCGGTTTACAGAGCCCCGAAGCCGACTCATATAAAGTGTTCGGTTCGGCCTCTCCTTCCCTAACTTACATTACAAGTTACATAGTCATGGCTGTTTACCACTATGGGCCCTAATTCTCCTTTGGGCTTCAGGCCTCTAAGCTTGTTTAATAACTTCACCATCCTCTGGATCTTCATGGGCTTTGGCATAGTCGAGGGTGAACCGGGCCCTCCTGGCTGGTTTACACTCAGTAGCTATATCCCCAACACTTATGGAGGACCGGTTCCCTCCATGCATATGAATCATGTTGGTCCTCCTCCTAAGCTTGTGAAATGAGGATTTTGCCTCTTGGGTCTATCACTTTAAACATCATTTTCATCATAGTTCTACTAATCTTTGGAGAATTATTGAGCAAGGTTTCTACCCGCACGACCCAAGCAACTTCACTCCTAGAGAAGCCACGGATCATCAATTCAATGAGTCCGCTCTCTTCATTCTCCAAGAAGCAATTCCACCCGATGATATTGCACATCTCCGACCTTTCACCATGGCCAAGGAAGCATGGCAACATGTTGTTTCCAATTACCAGGGAAGCGCAAGCTTTCAATGCTCAAACTTTGAAGTGGTGCAAGATGAAGCCGATGAGTTTGCAATGAATGAAGATGAAGAACCTCGAGAGATTTACCGGAGATTAACCACTCTCGCGGTCTCAGTCCGAGATCATGGGAGCAAGATACGGATGACAATTGGATCAAGCGCAAGTTTCTCAAGGCCATGATGACTTACCATAAGGCCATGTCCTCTGTCATGCGTCGAAGGCCGGACTTCCACGGCTTGTCCTCAAGTGAAGTGTTGGATGAGTTTGTTGCAATGAGGATCTTGGACAAGACCGCCGACAATGCGGTATTGCGTTCTCAATGAGCAAAGAAGCCCAACCTTGCTTTGAAGGCCAAGGCTAGTGTGGAAGAAGAGGGTGAAGAAGAAGAAGAGGAGTGTTGCCCCAAAGATACCAAGTATGCATATCATGAGCACATGGCTCTCGCTTCACGGCAATTTTGGAGCAAGAAGAACTCAAGGCCCAACTTCAACAAGAACAACTCAAGTGGCTCCAAGGGCAAGCAGCGTGTGAGGACATGCTATAATTGTGGCAATGTAAGCCATTTTGTTGCGGATTGCCCGTACGAGAAGAGAGAAGACAATGGTGGCAAGCTTATCCAAAAAGACAAGGCCAAGTCCTTCCCCAACAAGAACAACTTCACCAAGAAGACTCCTCCCAAGGGGTTGGTGGCACAAGAATAGTACAACAAGGATGATGATGATGATGACGATGAAGATGGTGAGACTGTTTCCATGGTCTCCATTGCCATTGCAACAACTTGACGGGTGTGCCTCTTCGATTCACCCAACGAGAACATCACCGCCAAGTGCCTCATGGCTAAAGCCACCAATAAGGTAACCCCCAACATCAAAACTACCATCACTACTAATCCTTCTTTGAGGGATTGCATTGACGAAAGTGAGGGGTCAAAGGAGGAAGAAAATGAATTTGAGTCTTTTATGAGTAAGCTGAAGGGTAAATCCAAGAAGCACTTTGTTGCTCTCTTGGAACAACTTGGTGAAGCCAATGACATGATCGAGGCTCACGAAGAAACCATCTCTAAGATGGAAGGGCATAGTCGTGACTATGCCGATGAGATATCGGGTCTCTCTAATGCGCTTGAGGAAGAACGTAGTCGTCATTTGGCTCTTGAGGAGTCACACAATGATGATCATGCTAAATTAAAGAAAGATCTTGATCATGCTCTTGTTGTATCTTGTGTGCTCAATTCCGAGAAGGCCAAACTTGGGGTTGACCATGCTAGACTCAAGGAGGAGTTTGACATACTTGACAAAGCTCACAAGTCCTTGAAGGGTGCTCATGCTAGCCTCAAGGAGTCTCATGATCAACTCCAAGTGAAGCTAACCAAGGAGAAAGCCACATTTCCTCATATGGTTTTAATTGATAATGCAAATGCTACTAACCCATGTTGTGAACATGTGCATCTTGTGGAGGAGAATGCCAAGTTGAAGCAGCAAATTGAGAAAGGCCTTGTGTTTTGCATACAAGGTGAGAAGAACCTCAACGACCTTTTGAGCAATCAAAAGGAAGTTGTTGGCAAGGATGGAATTGGGTTTGCACCCAAGTCCAAGAATAAGAAGAAGAATGACAAGGACAAACAACCTCCTCCTCTCAAGCAAACTTTTGTGAAGGAGGGAGAGGGTGCTTCTAAGGAGAAGAAGAACAATGTGAAGGCTAGTGGTGTCAAGAAGGACAATGCCACCCCTTCCAACAAAGCCGGTGTAAGTGCATCTAGTGCCACCCCTAGTTTGGTTTTGGAGTATTGACGACAAACGTGGTTGAGGGACTAATGTGTTTGTGAGAATTGCAGGATAACACAGGTAGTAGTCCCTCGTAGATTCGGTTTACCTACCGGAGATGACCCCTAAAAAGTATGAAGACATTGAAGATAATGGTGGTACGTGAAGATATTCACTTTGAAGACTATGACAGAAGAAGACATTGAGTGAAGACTACGGAGTGCGAAGACTTAGTAGTTTCGCTGTTTCTTTTCTTCTTTGTTGAGTCATAGGAACCACCGCACTGTTAAGTGGGGTCCAAGTGAACAAAGTCAGAGTGACTGATGTGATGCTCAACCAACTTCCTATGTCTTCGAGCGAAGACAATGAGAGCAAATCTTATCCAGAGTAGGATAAGTCAGCTTTACTTGTAGCCCAAGTCAAGCTGTCGCGTGTGTTTGAAATCTGACCATTGTGACACGTGTCAGTTCCTTAGTGACCCAGGGTCATTTCGGACAAATCAGGTCAGGTTGCCCAGTGGCTATAAATAGCCCACCCCCTACACCATAAATTGGTGGCTACTCAGAGTTAATGCACGGCTTTTGTCATTGAGAGCAACCCACCTCCGAAGAGTTTGAGAGAGAAAAATCCTTGTGAGGACAAAGCCCAAAACACCCAGAGCCCAAAGAGTGTTTGGCATCACTGAAGTCTTTCTGTCTGCGTGACCTGAAGACTTGTTACACTTGCGGGCTATGAATCCTCTAGGCGGTAGGCGTCGCGTTCTGAGCATCCAAGAGTAATTGTGGATTGCCGATGAACGAAGTCTGTGAAGGTTTGGAAGTCTACCTTGAAGACTTACCAGAGTGATTGGGCGAGGACTGTGTGTCCTTAGCTCAAGGGGAATAAGGTGAAGACACGGTCTTCTCAGTTCAATCTCAGCCTCCCTAACCAGACGTACAGTTGTCACAACAACTGGAACTGGTCGAACAAATCCCCGTCTTCACAACGCACTGGTTCTATCTCTTACTCTCCTTTCTTATAGTTCGTCCTTGTGAAGTCATTGCCTGATTGCTATGCCTGTTTTACTTCACTGTGAGACTACTTGTTCTGATTGGCTTCGTACTATCTTCCATCCTAATCCTACTACCTAGCTGCTATATGTCATCATGCTTTACATTCATACTTGTCTGACTATGGCTTGTCTAGTGTAGTTCATCTTCCGCTGCATGTTTATAGGTCCTGATTTCATGTTTGTCTTCGAAACTTTCATGTTTTGAAGACTTACATAAAATTTGCTTATTCACCCCCCCTCTAGTCGATAACTAGCACTTTCAATTGGTATCGGAGCAAGGTACTCCCTTGTTTTGTGTGATTCGGTTCAACCACCTGGAGTTTAGCTATGTCGACTGCAGGGATAATCAAAGTCTCCGCTGCGTGCCCTGTCTTCGATGGCACTGAATATCCCTACTGAAAGAATAAGATGCATATGCATCTTAAAGCCATTGATGTTGATTTGTGGTATGTCATCAAAAATGGCGTTCCGAAGACTGGTGAAGGTGTCTCCCTACTGATGTCAAGAAGTTCATTCAACTCGATTCTACTGCGAAGAACATCATCTGTGGTCATCTGACCAAAGGGTACTATGGCCGTGTGAGTGCTTTGGAAACTTCGAAGCTAGTCTGGGACTGGCTCTCCAAGGTCAATGAAGGTGTTTCAACTCAGAGAGATCAAAGAATCAGTGTTCTACGCAACCTCTTCAACCGATTCAAGAGAAATGACAATGAAAATGTCCAGCTCACGTTTGATCGTCTCACTAACATCACAAATGAGCTTCAGGCTCTCGGCGCCACTGAGATCACCAAGCATGAAATCGTCAAGACGCTTCTGAGATCACTTGACAGCTCATTTGACACTCTAGCTCTTATGATTCAAGAACGCCCTGACTTCAAGACACTCGATCCATCTGACATACTTGAGAGTCTGAACACACATGAGTTCCAGCTATCTGAGAAAAGAGATATCTATGGTCCCAACTATGGCCAAACTCGCGCTTTCAAGGCAAAGGCTGTTTCCTCGTCTGAAGAAGAATCTGACTGCAGTTCTGGTGAAGCTGAAGACCTTGGAAAGGAGCTCGCTATGCTTGTGAAGAAAGGCTTCAGAAAGTCTTCACGATCCAGCTCAAGAAATGATGAAGCTTCCTCCCAAGACCACAAGAAGAGAACCTATCACGAGTGCAAGAAACCTGGCCACTACATCTCTAAGTGTCCATAGTGGGACAATGAGAAGAAAAAGAAGAAGAGCAAGGAATATGATTTTGATGACAAGAAGAAGAAGAAATACTCAAAATCTTCTTCCAAGTCTTCATCACACAAGAAAAGCTCGTATGGCAAGGCTCGTGCTTTCGTTGGCAAGGAAATGGATTCAGAGGAGGAGTCTGCTTTTGAGGAGGCTGAAGTGGTGGAGTCTAAGGAGGAGTCTGACTCTAGCGTTGCAAGTCTGGCCTTAGCTTCAGCCTACGTCGCCAAATCCATCTTCAACACTGAAGACAAAGCATCCATCACCAATGTTGATGCCAGTGACAAGGACGACTCCGCTCCCACTTACTGATTCATGGCACGTGGTGCCAAGGTAAACTCACGCGATGCTTACTTTCAAACATCAAGTGAAGATGACTCTGATTGTGAATCCAAACCTAGCTACAAAAAAGTTGCTAAAATTGCAACTGAACAACAGAAAGCTATGGAACATATTCAAAAACTGTTAGACAAAAGCGATGACCTGTTGGACGTGGAAATGACTAAGACTCGGTCCTTAATTGAAGACATAAAAAATCTTCATGTTAAGTACCAGGAACTTGAAGGTCGTCATGGAACCCTCTCAACATCTCATGAAAGGCTTTCCTATGATTATCTTCAAAGGAAGCAGGAACTTGAGAAATTGAGATCGGATCATGAAGATCTTCAAAAAGAGAACGAGTCACTTCGCGCTCAACAGATCAGTCCCACTTCGGAAGGATTTGAACCACCATGTTTAAAATGCATTGAGCGTGATAACACTGTTTCTGTTGCTAGATGTTCTACTGCTCCTGTTGCAATATCTTCAACTGCTGATGTGGTAACTAACCCCTCTGTTGAGGATACCACTACTATTGCTGATGAGAATGCCAGGTTGAAGACACTGATTGAGACAGGGATGTACAAAAGTCTCAAGGGGCATCAGACATTATGTGATGTCCTCAAAAAGCAGATTCTGAACCGAAACCCTAGAAAAGAGGGTATTGGGTTCGAGAGGAAAATGAATCTTGGTGGGTCGTACTGGAAGCCTGAGCAGTACCCCAAAACCACATGGGTTGCTGCAAAGGAACCTTCAGTAGATCCATCCACCTTATCTGGTTTCACTTGCGCTAACCCTATTATCATTGATGAATCCTTTGATGCAAACTATAAACTATTTAAGAATCAAAATGGTGAAGTGTTTGCCAGGTATATTGGTACTAACTATAGGAATGGACAACCTATGAAGAAGATCTGGGTACCTAAGCAGTGTATTGAGAACCTTCCTGTGAATGTCATCATGACATCACCAAGGAAGAAGACAAACCCCAGACCTATGGCTTCATATGGCCCAAAGGCTTCATACAGATACAGGACTCACCTGAGTCACCCTAACGCCAATGTTTTGCAGGGAAACCATACTCAGACTTATGATATGAGCGTGTGTCTTCAAACCGCTATGTTCATAAAACTAAAAACTTTTCTGCTTATTCATATGAGTATCATGCTTCTCTTGCAAGGGTATTTGCTAGGGCTCCAAAGCCAAAATTCTCAGATGCTGCACTTAGACTCATTGCTTCTAAACCACCCCTGAAGATGTGGGTGGTGAAGAAGAGTTAAATTTCTTTTGCAAAGTAAGGTCTCCAGCCTGAAATCAAAGGCGTTCGATGATATTGCTGGGGACCTAAAACACATTGTGGGACGCAAGTTAAAATGCCCAAATGATCTTACTATGTATTTCACATCTGAATCGCTTGCCAGTCATACTATGAGTCCTAACCTTGATCTAAGCTTTGATAATCCTCTTGTGCGTCAAATGCTTATGCTTCACAACAATCTTTGTGAAGCCTATCCTCCTAACTCCACTGTAGGGTACAACACCTCGTGCAACAGAATGGATTATGGACAGTGGATGCACCAACCACATGACTGGTGATTTAAGTCTTCTCATGGACTCAACCTTACGTCCATGTGATAAAAGTCACATCACATTCGCTGACACTGGTAAAAGCAAGGTATTGGGACTAGGTAGAGTTGCAATCTCAAGGGATCAGCACATGGACAAAGTGATGGTTGTTGAATCCCTTGGTTTCAACTTAATGTCTGTCTCAATGCTTTGTGACTTAAACATGATTGTGCTATTTGGAAAATATCATTGTCTTGTACTAATGGAATCTGACAAGTCTCTAGTCTTCGAAGGGTACAGGAAAGATGATCTGTACATGGTAGATTTCTCAGCAGGACCATAGATGGCCGTATGTCTTCTAGCCAAGTCTTCAGAGTGCTGGCTCTGGCATCGGAGGCTAGGGCATGCAGGCATGAGGAACCTACACACTCTCGCCAAGAAGAAGCATGTCATAGGCATCGAAGATGTCAAGTTCAAGAAAGATCATCTATGTGGTGCTTGTGAAGCTGGGAAGATGACAAGGGCCAAGCATCCCTCGAAGACAATCATGACTACATCTCGACCTTTTGAGTTGCTCCACATGGACTTGTTTGGTCCCACTCACTACTCTACTCTCACTGCTACTTCTTGTCTCTATGGTTTCGTTATTGTTGATGATTATTCAAGATACACTTGGGTGCACATAATTCTCTTCAAGACTGAAGTGCAGGATGTCTTCAGACGCTTCGCCAACCACGCCATGAACAACTATGGCGTCAAGACCAAGCACATTAGGAGTGACAATGGCACAGAATTCAAGAACACATGCCTCGACCTCTATCTTGACACCTTAGGCATCACTCATGAGTTGTCTGCTCCCTACACACCTCAGCAGAATGGCATCATGGAGTGCAAGAACATAACCCTTATTGAGATGGCTCGGACGATGCTTGACGAATACAAGACTCCAAGAAAATTCTGGCCTGAAGCCATTGACACTGCATGTCATGTCATCAACCATGTTTATCTTCACAAGCTGCTGAAGAAAACATCCTATGAGCTTCTAACTGGTAAGAAGCCAAACGTAAGCTACTTCAGAGTATTTGGTGCTAGGTGCTGGATCAAGGATCCACATCACACTTCAAAATTTGCACCGAAAGCACATGAGGGTTTTATGCTTGGTTATGGAGAGGACTCACACTCCTACAGTGTCTTCAACCTCTTTCACTATATAGTGGTTGAAACTGTGGATGTGCGGTTCGATGAAACTAATGGCTCGCAAAGAGAGCACCTGCCAAATGTGCTAGATGAAGTGCCTGCCAGTGAATCAATCAAGCTAATGGGAACAGGAGAGATCATACCATCAGATGCCCAGACTGAAGAGGAACTCATTATTTCTACACCTGATCAACCTGAAGACATTGCTCAGCCTGAAGACAATCCTCCAAATGATGACAATGTTCAGCAGGAGCAAAATCTTCATCCAGTCCATCCTCGTGTTGCAAATGAAGTACAAATTGAGAAGATAATCGATGGCATCAATGCACCTGGTCCACTCACTCATTCAAGAGCAACACAACTAGCAAATTTCTATGGGCACTTTGCATTTGTCTCAATCTCTAAACCCAAGAAAGTTGCTGAAGCCTTCATGGAACCTGAATGGATTCAAGCTATGCAAGAAGAGCTTCAACAGTTTGAGCTGAACAATGTGTGGGAATTAGTCAAGCGTCCTGATCCTCGCAACAACATAATAGGCACAAAATGGATATATCGTAACAAACAAGACGAGCATGGTCAAGTAGTCAGAAACAAAGCACGACTCGTTGCTCAAGGATACACACAAGTTGAAGGAATTGACTTTGATGAAACATTTGCTCCGGTGGCTAGGCTCGAAGCCATTCGCATACTGCTAGCCTACGCAAATCATCATAACATCGTTCTGTATCAAATGGATGTGAAGAGTGCCTTTCTCAATGGAAAGATTGAAGAAGAAGTATATGTTGCACAACCACCCGGGTTTGAAGACCCAAAACATCCTGATATGGTATACAAGCTCAACAAGGCACTGTATGGCCTCAAACAAGCCCCTCGTACTTGGTATGACACACTCAAAGACTTCTTGGAGAGCAAAGGCTTCAAACCTGGTTCTTTAGATCCCACTCTCTTCACGAAGACATATGATGGTGAACTGTTTATGTGCCAAATCTATGTGGATGACATTATCTTCGGTTGCACCAACAAGAAATACAGTGATGAATTTGCTCACATGATGCAAGAACAATATCAAATGTCCATGATGGGAGAGCTGAAGTTCTTTCTAAGTCTTCAAATCCGTCAGCAGCGCAACGACATCTTCATATCTCAAGAAAAATATCTCAAAGATTGCCTGAGGAAGTTTGGAATGCAAGACTACAAAGGATACACGACGCCAATGCCAACCAAAGTCATCTAAGCCCCGAGGTTAATGGTAAAGATTTCGATCAACAGGTATACCGCTCCATGATTGGTTCTTTACTTTACTTATGTGCATCTAGGCTAGATATCATGCTTAGTGTTTGCATGTGTGCCCGATTCCAAGCGGCACCAAAGGAGTCGCATCACTTAGCTGTGAAGCGAATTCTTCGATATTTGGCTTACACCCCAACCCTAGGATTATGGTATCCAAAGGGCTCAGAGTTTGATCTGGTTGGTTTTTCGGATGCTGATTATGCTGGTGACAAGGTGGATCGCAAGTCTACATCAGGCACATGTCACTTTCTGGGTCGATCTCTTGTCTGTTGGTCTTCAAAGAAGCAGAACTGTGTATCACTCTCAACTGCTGAATCTGAATACATTGCTGCTGGATCTTGCTGCGCTCAGCTTCTGTGGATGAAGCAAACTCTTAAGGACTATGGCATTCATCTGAAGCATGTGCCACTCTACTGCGATAATGAAAGCGCTATCACGATTGCCAATAACCCAGTTCAGCACTCGAAGACAAAGCACATTGAAATTTGTCATCACTTCCTCAGAGATCATGTTATGATATTGATATCATTCACGTCAAGACAGAAGATCAGTTGGCTGACTTCACTAAGCCCTTGGATGAGAAAAGATTTTGCAAGTTGCGGTGTGAGATAAATATCTTGGAATCCTCGAATGTCCTGTGATTAGGCACTCATCCTAACACTTATGCATATTGATGACTTAGATGTGCAACACACGAAGTATTATATCTTCAATCAATGAAGACATACACTCTAAGTGTGAATACATTAACGTGGAAATTGTCTTCAGAGCGCCATGATAATTGTGTGCCGTGTCTGGGTCTAATACTTCCTATACGGTGGGTAACGCCACCACCAAACTCTTATGAAGTGTTTCCTCATGGCGTCATATTTGCAAAGTCTTCGCAATTGATTTAACTTCAACATTAATTTGACTTCTTGGGTACTGATTTGGTTTTACACTATTATATCTATATATATGTACTGTATTCTGTCCTCTACAACATTCACTTATGGCTATGTTTTCTTGTTTGAATCTTTTGAACTAAGTGAATGTGATCGGACCCTAATCCCTCTATGCTTTCTATCTCAAGCTCTATCTCTCCAAATCATATGCATTCTGTTGAAACTGTTGAATGTCTTCTCTGCGTCCTTGTCAGCAGAAGATATAAAGACAAACATTTATATCTAGCCTTAATGAGTTATCCTTTTTGCCTGAAACCTGGAGAATTCGAAACGACCACCACGACAATCCAGGCGTGCGTGGGACATGGAACAACTTTCAATAAGTTGCATGTTCACCAAGTGTCCATCAGATGTGAACCGCCAGGGGCACCTGCGTAATTGCGCTATGCTGTCTCTATCCTTATAAATGCCTCTCCCGTCTCGGTCAAAATCCTTCTTCCTCCTTCTCCATCTCTCGCAAACCCTAGCTCCTACGCTAGCTCTCGACGACGCAGATGACGAAGTGCTTAGCTGCCGCGACTTCCTCGACGCCGTCCTCACGCCGGCCGCGGACCTCGTCTTCTCCGTTGTCGCCGTAGGTGTCTTTCGTCGCCAAGTTAAGGCATGGGAGATCGAACTGCTCGGCATCCATCTTCGCTCCGTCTAGCAGTTCATCGTGTGGTAATAAAAGTTTACTTTTTACCGTCTTTTTGATCCGATAGATTCATCTCTTCCTACCTAAAGTGGTTTCTAGATCTTCGAACATGGATCTATCTCTTTCTGCATCTTGTATTCTGCCTAGTATATTCACTTATGCTTCCTCACAAGTTAGATTCGTCACTTGTACTTATTCTTGGATTTGTACAACTCTGGAACCAACTCTCATCATATAAGTGAATGTCTTCGCGTTATGAGGTCAATGTCTTCAAACTGATTTATCTTCAAAATCTTTTGAGGATGCATATGACCTCGTCCCCTTCCCTCGCACCTTTAATGTTGTCTCAGGTACATGTCCATGGGAGAATCCCTTGGTTCTCATAGTCTGCATTCGTTTGCAGAGTTCTTGCAGAGTCACATAAACTCACCTGAAGCTAGTTCCTGTCAGTCCAGCCCTTTGAAGCCTTTGAAAGTACTGAAGCCTTTCAGTTTACACTTCATGTCAACTGGAAAATCAGCGAGAAAGGGAGGTAGACAATGTCGTGGTGACACTTCCAAGGATTTACCACCTGATTTGCATGAGATGTACAAAACTGATCCAGAGGAAACCTGTACTGAACACAAGAATCGAATCCAATGGATTCGAAGATATTGGGCAGCAGAGTGGTTCAGATACCGCTTCATCACCAAGGAATATGCAGAGAAGAATGCCATCAAGGCACCCTAGAATGATATTCTGTACAGAAATCTTCCACCCAGGAATCAGGCTGAAGCTATTGAGCAAGGCTTCTATCCTTGCATGGTGCGTGGACCACAGCCTGAGAATGCTGATCCGTCCTCACTACTCTGGTGTCGTAAGACAGTTTGTTCAAGCACAATTACCAGTTTGCCAAAAACTCAGCTGCTACGAACAAGAAGGATCTGGGGCTTGACTTCAACCCTGGTCCCTTCGCACCTCGGGATGATGGCACCCGTGAAGCCAATGAAAACAGGATTGGCCCATTCTACAATCTTGCTGGCCTCATCACTCACATTACTGTTCGTGGTGCCAAAGTGGATCATTCTGATGATGATGATGCTGACACTGACGAAGCTCCACCTCCTCCTCCAAAGCCTAAGAAGCAAAAGAAGACTAAAGCTTCAAAATCGTCTGCTGCTCCAAAAGCTTCAAGAGTGAAGCCATTGGCAACTGCCCCTTCTTCTCCAAGCAATGACTCTTAAGATCTCTCTCGTATCTCCAAGAGGCGTGAGAAGCCTCAGAAGGCACCTGTTCAGAAACTGATTCAAGCACTGACGCCTGCTGCCATTCTGAGGAATGAGTCTGAACCCATTGACTTGTCTTCTTATGAAGAATTTGGTGAAGATGCTCTGGAACAGCTGATCAAGAGCAAGCAAGAGGCGAAGATCTTCAACGATCTGCCCCTCTTTGATGTCAACATTCTGAAGAACTTCATTGATGAGTGGTTTGATAATCAGGAGCTCAGCTTTGATGACCTTCAGCTTCCCATTGGCGTCAGCGTTGCTTTTCAAGGCGCCATAGCTCCTGAACTTGCTCTGGCTTAGCGCATCATTTAACTGAAGCGAAAGATCGACTTCGAGAAGGAACAGTTAAAGAAGCATGTCGCCAGGTTGAATGTGGATGATGTGCAAAAGTTCAAGGTGATGCTCAATGACCTCCAGGAGTCATTTCGAAAGAAACGCGAGGAAGCCAAAGGCTCAAGAGAGCGCATGAAAGCACTCGCTGACAAATGCGTTCAAGCCTATAATGAAGCTAAAAAGCGCAAGGCACTTGGCCGGCCTGGCATTGACCCCTCAATGGCTGCCAAGAAAAAGAAGTCATCTGAAGCCCAAACTAAAGAACAACGGCAGGAAGAACCACGCATTGTCTTCCCTGCCGACATGCACGGCTCGAAGCCAAAGGCTCCTTCAGTGGCTTATGAACAGAAGAAAACCAAGGCAGCTGAAGTCGAAGCCAGGAAGCGGAAAACCAAGCGCACCACTGATGAAGAACCACCCCCTAAGAAGAGAAAGACCAAGAGAAGAGAACGGGCTGCTCCTACAGAGCCCCTTGTTGTTGAACCCCTTGCCTTTGTTCCCCCTCCGTCTGCAAACCAAGAACGTCGAATGATTGTTCATGAGCCTGCTTCCATAGAGGCTCCTAAAGCTCAAGAAGTTCCAGTCGTCGACCCCATCACGACTGAAGATATTGCTCAAGATGATGCAGTACTTCCTCAGATCGAGCGTCCATCAGTATTATCGCCTGTTCGAACGAACAGTGAGCTTATCAGCATTGGTCGTCCTTTGACGTCAATATCACAAGATGCATCGTGGGCTGATCGCCCCCAACAAGCTACCCCACAAGATTCACCAAGTACACCCCAGCCGTCAAGTGTGCCCATCATCAGCCCGATGTTAAATGATGACAACTACATGGAGACTTCACCATCGCCAAAGGCGTCGCCTGTATACCAATGGCTTCGCAAAGGCTTGAAGCCCTCCATGACCACCATCATAGAAGAGGACTCCAACTTGTCAAGCTTAGTGGCACGTCAAGTGTTCCCTGAAGACAATCCTTCTGTGACGGTCCGTGTGTCTGAAGCCAATGCTGCTGAAGACCCTCCGGCTGCATCAGCCGGGGTAACACAAGAAGAAGAGTGTGTCGCTACTCCCCCTACAACACAAGCAGAAGTTAATGAAGAGAACTAGTCCATGCCAGTACCTCTAGCTACTCAAGTGGAGGGTGAGAACCCTGAGGCTGCCACACATGACATTCCTGAAACCGATGACGTTGTCATGGCCGACGCTAATGTGGAGCCTCCAGTGGTCAATGCACCAGTGGCCAATGAAGCCAATGAAGCCCATCAAGCAGATGGAGTCAAAGCCGCACCTGTCGCCAATCTGCAGCCTGAAGTTAATGCCACTGCTCCTGTTCCGCCTCCAAGGCCACACACTATCGAGCAAGCATACAACTATGGACAGCTTGTAACTGTCAGATGGCCTATTATGATTCCTCCACCTGCTGCTGGTCCTCAATTTGACTACCATGTCGAGCATAGGCCTAAGGTTCAGAAGACAAAGCCAAGACTGCCCAGATTTCCAGGCACTGCCACTTCACCAAGATCCTTCAATGTCAATGGCTTCATTGCACACAACACCTTCTTTGATAGCGACAAGAACCCCTACACCAAGCCTAAGATCTCATCTGATCGGTTCTGGAGCTATCAGCAACACAGCTACTATTCATGCATTCTGTACAACCAAGGCCGCATATTTCCGCATATGCGTCTTGATACAGAAGCCATAGCTGGCCTGCCCTGCTTGGAAGAAGCCCTTGATTGCTTCAGAGAGGCTGGCTTACTGCATTTTGTCACTGACAAGGATCACTGGAATGAAGAGTTGCTGCTCCAATTCTACACCACTTTGCATATCAGAGGCTACAACAGAGATCCGAAGACTTGGGTCCTTGAGTGGATGGCAGGCAATGTCCATCATGAAGCCAAAGCATTTGATGCCATTGAGCTTACTGGCCTGCCCACTCCAGGTGATCTCTATGAGCCTGGTTGTCAGCTTCACACTGCAGCAGTGGAGAGCATCTTTCACAAGCCTGAACTGATGTAGGGCAGAACCCTAGCGGCCGATCTTTCACGTTTGGAGTGGATCCTACGGGGGAATCACGAAGAACACGCGGAAGCACAAAGGGGAAACACGGGGAAAACGAGAGAGAATCACTAAACCAACAAGGAATCGATCACACAAGTGCTAGATCACCACACACATAAGAGATCCACGAGATCCAAAGTCAACAAAAAGGTAAGGATACAACGGAACCGTTCTTCTCCGCAAGGAGGCCTTGATGTTCTTCCCTAGAAGGGGTCTTGAATCCGCTTGGGGGATCTTCTCCGAAGAGGTCGTGAACTCCGAGGAGAAGTATCCAAGTGGATGAGCAAAGGCTCTCACACAAATACGAGCTAATCCAATGCTAACCCTAAAACGTAGGTGGAGGGGGAGTATATATAGTCTAAGGGGTGAAGGGGTACATGGGCCTTGGCCCGGATGCACTGCACGCAGGTAGGGGAGGACGGATGTCCGGGCGACAGGCCGGATGTCCGGGCTTTCCCGAGACGCCGGATGTCCGGGCGCTGGGCCGGATGTCCGGGCTGGCTTGATCCAGCTTCTGGACGTTCTGTGATGTGGCGCCAGATTTCCGGGCTGGCGCCGGATTTCCGGGCTGTTGCGGGGCGCCGGATGTCCGGGGCCTGGCCGGATGTCCGGGTCCTGTAGCCTTTCTCCGGTTCCTCTCGTCGTGCTCCTTCATCCTTGTACTTGGGGACTTGTCCATCATTCCGAGCATCTCCGAGAGGGTCTCCTTGGTACCTAGGCATGTGTAGTGTCCTTGCATTAGGTAGCAACCATGTCTCACATGAATGGAAAGGGGAAGCATTTAGGAATGGGTTCACCTTGTGTCCAATGGCGCATAGTCGAGGTCTCATCTTATGTATCCTTGGGGCTTGGGGAGTAGTCGGAGTGTACATGGGGATGAACGTGGGATGCTCCGCATCATCTCCCCCCCTTGGGAAAGATCCGACCTCGGATCATGATCCTCATCACCATGGAAATGGTTGTCGTGGACGGACTTGTAGTCGGACGTAGATGAAGGCATTACGCAATCCAAGTATTCCAAGGTGTCTCCGGAGTGATAGACATGCAAAAAGAGCAAACACAAGCGACACTCGGAAATACAATGGTTAGCGCACACAAAGTGTCCATCATGTAAGAATGAGTCCGTGCGGCAGGATAGTGCGTGGCAAGACACATGATGCTTATCAAGATGATCCAGAATGATATGCAAAGCATTCATGGGGTAATTAGCACAGTGCACAAAGCGATAAATTCTACCATTGTGCAAAATGATATCATAATGGGATGGTGCATGAAAAGCATGAACATGGCAATGGGTGCTCAATATGTATATGTTATCATGCAATTGATGGTGGACAATATGATCATGATGTATGAATATGCCATCAAGGAAGATCACAAAAAATTTGCTAAGGAAGTGAACAAGCTCATATATCATGGATGACATGGGAATACAAGATGCAACAAGGCAATCATAATGTGTGTCAATCCATGCATGGGGTGCAAACTTGTGGTGAGTATGATATGTCCATCGAGCATGAGATATATGAGCACAATCAACAAATATGGAGGTGTTGGTGTACCAAATCTCGATGTCGAGGCATGAGTGAAGTTCCGAAGGTGTATCCAAGAAGTGAGAGCGCTCCTCAATGTGAAAGTCCATGTAGCCAATCTCCAATGTCGCTCCTCCGTTCACGAGATGTATCATGTAGACAACAAGAAGGAAACAACAATGAAAGAGTGACCCGTCCAATATGCGTACTTGAGGGTGGCTCAAAGAGAAGGAGTTCACCTTTATGAGAATGTCGAAGATGTTGGTGTTGCGCATCGTGTATGCCTTCACATGACCAAGTTGTCGCATAACGGCACCGCCTTGTGAATCCTCCAAAATGAAAGAACATGACAAACACTCGGAAAAACAAATGAGGTTAGCGGAGATGCAAAACCTATCATTCGAGTGGTAAGATACCCAACAAGTGTATGCATCATGCTCATCATAAGAAAGGACAAGGGAATTTGGCATGGTATGTAAGCATATGATGCGATAACAACCAAATACAAGAGGCTCAATCAAACAAGCATGCATCACAAGTATAGTGTCCAAGTCTCCAAGATCAATAAGCATAGAAAGTTGGCACTCAATACAAGGTGATATGAGAGATGCAACTAATGGAGACAAGAGACAATGATCATGAAAAATCAAGCAAGAGGCATCAACATATATGTCATCAACCCAAGAAAGCAAGTAATAGTGGAACATGGGTGATGCAACCAAGCAAGTAATCATAGTGATCAAGTCAAGCAAGCTAGTAGTGCAAAGATGCAACATACTAGAAGGAATCATGGCAAGCATGTTATTTGTGCAAATAGTGTGCATGAATAATGGACATGACATATCACAAGCATGAAAGTAAGATATGAGTAGAATGGCATGAATGTATTGGTGAGAGGCCATATGTAAATAGCAATGGGGCATCAGGACTCTCCCAACACAACAAGCATCAATAGGATGGGGCACATGATAAACATAGCAAAATCAACAAGGATCTCCACCAAGCATGCAAATACACATAGAAGTAGCATAATGGTGAATCATGGGTATATGCAAGCAAGGGTCACAATTGCATGGCAAAGGCATAGGAGCAAGCATAACATGCAAAGTGAACACGATAGTATGGGCATAAGGTGACAAGTGGTAAATAGCCCATAGCCGTGTGAGAGCCAAGTAGAAAAGATGCGCGTAGTCCTTGCGCGAATGGAACGGTGGTAAGGATAGTCCACGGGATCCCAAAGCATCATTGCTCTCAAGAGCTCGTTTCGTCAACTCTTGGGATTGAGAGGTTGACGAGTATCCATGAGTACCTACACAAAACAAAGACAAAGGGAAAATTGTGTGTGCATGGTATATGTACACATCATCCATCATGATGCGCACATGCATGTGTCGGTTAGCACAAAATAGCCAATGCTCAAATAAATGAGAGGTGTGATATAGAAACATGTCATCCATCATGATGGATTTGTTGTTATGTATGGCATAATGGAGACTCAAAGGATGTAATGCATCATGAGAAATATCTAGAGCATTGTTATTCATGGAATGCATATGGTGCACGCAATTATGGGAATCATGCAAAGTATGGAATGCATCAAAATCTCCTAATATGTATGAGGAAACTATGGGGGTCTCCTCATGAGCATGAGTAGCAACATCACATGGAGAATATTGACAACATCCAAAACAATGCATATTTGGGACAATGTGATCATGGCATGGCATAGTAGATGAATTGCACAAATCATGTAAAGGAAGCATGGCAACATCATCACATGAAAAGCAAAAGCCAATGACCATCATCTCGTCATCTATGCCATAAGTGCAAATAGGATTTATTTTAATGGGGTATGCATAGTTACTATGTTGAGATTGTAAAGATGCAATATGGGAGATCTCACTCATAGCATATGACAAGTTCAATGGATTGTCAAACATGACGTGACCAAAAGAATTTTCACATGATATCCTGTGGAGCATAGCATCACAACTAGGCAACTCAACATGCTCATCATCATATTCATCATAAATAGGTAAGTCAAGGCATGAAGAAGTCTCACTAGCATGAAGCATGGTAATAGGTGGGTCAACATCATGGGAGCAATCGATGTCAAGATGGTCCACTAGTGGGACAAGAGAAGTATCATCACCTATGTTACCTTTGGTGCATAGCTCATGTGTTGTAGGTGAGGTGTTGAAGATCCAATCGTTGTCATCTTCATCTTGATGGAACCATGTGGGGTTGCATCATTGTCCACCATGGCCATCGGTTTTCCCATTGGAGGGATGGACTCGTCGAGGGTAGGCATGTCGTCATGTAGGATACCTAGCACCGAAGAAGAGAACACACTAGTAGTAGAGGTTAAGTCGTTAGAAATCATAATGGCCTCACATGCCGTGTCAACTACCTCACTCACTAAGTGTTGTGGCTCACTCACTCCCTCAAGGATGCTCTCACTCATATGGTTGGTGGTGTCACTCAAATGGCGCTCAACCTCACATAGGATGTGTGGCATGCTCTCATGTGTGGGGCTAGTGGTGGTCACACTCATCCTCTCATAGGAAATGCTCTCAATGTCACGTATGGTGGAGTCACTCATGTCACTCATAGGGTGGTGGCTCTCCTCACATGGCATTTGGGGCATCTCAACATATGTTGGTGTCGGAGAGATGTAGGTGCAAATGTCTCCATGTGCGGTCGCGTAGCTTGACTCGGAGTATGAGTCCAATATGGGCGCCGTCTTCATGTTGTTGAAGAGGTTCGTGCTCGTCGCCGCGATCGAAGGGGACGGCCCTTGCTCGACCGTCTTGTCACCGTCTTGGTGTTGGAGGCCCATATGATGTGGCAGCTCGTAGCTCGTCTCCATGACCGAAGGGAGTTTCCCATGCTCGGCCATCTTCCTTGGGGGGCTTCCGAAGATGGAAGTGTCGCCCTCGCTTGTAGGTGGTCGCCTTGTTGTTGATGAAGTTGTTGTAGGCGTACTCGTGGGAAGTAGGCGAAGATGTCGTACGTCCAAAGGCGAAGATGCCTTGAGAACACTTGGCGAAGATGCCGAAGTGGTTGATGTAGCCGTAGCGCCGTCTTGGTGGTGGTCATCTCGCGGTCTTCTTTTGTGCTCTTGAAGCTTGGACTTGGCGTGAAGTAGGGCTTGTTGGGACTTGTGCACTTGCGCTTGTGGAGCATCTTCATGATGATGATGTCGTTGTCGTGCTTGAGCTTGTAGTAGATGTCGTTCGTCGTCGTCGTGCACATGATGCTTGGAGGTGACTTGCCCTTCATGGCGATGTTGATCATGAATGTGATGGTGGTCGCCATATAGATGTGGACGAGGACGATTTGCACTTGCATCGTTTCCGCGCTCCGAAGACTTGTGTCTTGAATGTCGCCGCCTTGAGGATGACGAAGGGGAAGAAGACTTGATCAAGGCTCTAATCTCCTCCATCCGTGCATCTTGCTCCTCTTTATGTGCGGAAAGCTTCTTGTCGATGTAGTCCCTTTTCCTTGCTTCGGAGTGGAAAATGTCGATGGAGATGTTCTCGATGCGCTCTTGCAATCTTGATTGTGCGCCTTGTATTTGTTGTTGTAGATTGAAGATAGAAGCTTTGGAGATGTAGTTGTTCACGCCATCGTTGTTGTCGTAGACCGGAGAGGAAATGCCTTGCCTATCCATCACAAGACTCGAGAAAATATGAGTGGGAGAAAGAGAAGAACTTATACCAATGTACCTTGACCGATGTTGACAATGAATCAAGTTCACTCAAATGCGGACAATGAAATAGCACTATTGGTACCAATCCTTGTCGGTTCTCACACCTACACAAGTAAAGCTTATGGAGGAGCTCGGTGAGGATAGTGGCACAAAAATTTAATGCAAAATGTTAGCAAGAGTCAATAATGTTGAAAGAGATTCACAAATTCGCAGGTGAAACAAATGGACCAATAGCAATATGTGGCACACGGAAACACACACACGGATAGATAAATGGGGTCATGCAACCAAGGAATGAGCACAAAATGTGGAATCCACGGAAAACGCTCGTGTTGCACAACTCAAGAGAGACGCTAGCACGATTGCTCTATTGGCGGATACGACACTTGTGCACAACCTATAAGATGCAAAATGGATAAACTTTCTATCCCAACTATGCTATGTATGTATGGTTCCCGGTGTTTCTCTCAAGATGATCCAAGATGATCGGATATGACAATCTTATGTGCAATGTGGTATGATGCTATGGCACTTGCTTACAAGCTTCTTTGCTCTTTCTCTTTTGCTTAAAAGCTTTATTTATTTATTTTTCTATGGCCACTTTTGCACAATGCACAAACCAAGATAGCAATTGTGTATATGCGGGAACAAACTTGTGACACAAGATATGATACCAATATGATATGGTATGTATGCAATGGATGGTGTAGATCACTAATGTGCACAAGTAACGTTGCCGGCAATACTCAAATGGCTAGTCTCGATAGGCAAGTAATGCAAAAGTAAGGCTAGAGTTAACAATGCAATGGCAAGGGGAATATACAATGGAGGGATACCACGATACCAAGATGATATGGAAGTTACCGTCCGGTGATGATGAGTAGCGGTGTTCTTGATGTAGATACAAAGATGATGGAGTCTCGTCCCTAAGTAGCCGAAACACCTTAGGAAACGGAAAAACCGCGAACTCAAAATCTCAAACGTCAAATGTCAAAATGGTGGTAGCGGAAAGCGGTGGTGGTTTGCACTTGGCAATGCGGAAGTGGGATGATGGGCTATACACGGTGTAAGAGTTGGAAGCACACGGTCCCTAAGTAGCCGAAACACCTTAGGAGACACAACTCACAACACAAACAAAATGGGTTAGGTTGGCTTGCCGGAAGTGTATGGTGGGCAAGACTATGCGGAAGTTATGTTGGTGGTGGTGGTTGATGAAGAAGCAACCGTCCCTAAGTAGCCTAAACACCTTAGGAGACTCAAATCACAAATCAAACAACCACTATGCTATATGGAACAAAATAGGTTAGGTTGCGGAAGTCGGTGGTGGTTATGCGGATGTTGTGGTGGAATCCCTAGGCAAAGATGCCAAAATTCACTAACTTTGATGGAGTCAAATGATTTTGGTGGTATTTTTGTGGGATGGGGGATGTCAAGAGCTTCAAAACGAGCTAAAGAACGTCAAAATCGGACTCCGGATGAATTAGTTATGGCCGAAACGGTGAAACGGGGAGGCTGAAATCTACAGGGGCCGGACATCCGGGGGTCGGGCCGGATTTCCGGGACCTGATGTCCAGAAACTTGTGCAAAAATGCACTCCAGGAGACGGATGTCCGGGCTATTGGCCGGATTTCCGGGATGGCCGGATGTCCGGGGGTCGGGCCGGATGTCCGGGCTCCAAATCCGAGGATGAACTTGAGGAACTCGATTTTGGGGCGGAAAATTGAGATTTCGGGGTCAAAATTGGAGAGATTTCGTGGATGGAAAGTGGGGAAACTTGGGGAGATGCTAGATCCACTTGAAACCAAGCAAATCCATGGATCAAAATCAACAAAACATCATCAAACCAACAAATCACAAAAAAAATTGGGGGCTATTTTTGGTGGGGATTTTCGGATTTAGGACGAAATCAACAAAATCAAGCTAGAAAAAGAGGGGTAGGGGTTCCAAAAACGTGATCAACGTGGCTCATGATACCAAGATGATGTAGCGCGGAACCCTAGAGGCCGATCTTTCACGTTTGGAGTGGATCCTACGGGGGAATCACGAAGAACACGCGGAAGCACAAAGGGGAAACACGGGGAAAACGAGAGAGAATCACTAAACCAACAAGGAATCGATCACACAAGTGCTAGATCACCACACACATAAGAGATCCACAAGATCCAAAGTCAACAAAAAGGTAAGGATACAACGGAACCGTTCTTCTCCGCGAGGAGGCCTTGATGTTCTTCCCTAGAAGGGGTCTTGAATCCGCTTGGGGGATCTTCTCCGAAGAGGTCGTGAACTCCGAGGAGAAGTATCCAAGTGGATGAGCAAAGGCTCTCACACAAATATGAGCTAATCCAATGCTAACCCTAAAACGTAGGTGGAGGGGGAGTATATATAGTCTAAGGGGCGAAGGGGTACATGGGCCTCGGCCCGGATGCACTGCACGCAGGCAGGGGAGGACGGATGTCCGGGCGACGGGCCGGATGTCCGGGCTTTCCCGAGACGCCGGATGTCCGGGCGCTGGGCCGGATGTCCGGGCTGGCTTGATCCAGCTTCTGGACGTTCTGTGATGTGGCGCCGGATTTCCGGGCTGTTGCGGGGCGCCGGATGTCCGGGGCCTGGCCGGATGTCCGGGTCATGTAGCCTTTCTTCGGTTCCTCTCGTCGTGCTCCTTCATCCTTGTACTTGGGGACTTGTCCATCATTCCGAGCATCTCCGAGAGGGTCTCCTTGGTACCTAGGCATGTGTAGTGTCCTTGCATTAGGTAGCAACCATGTCTCACACGAATGGAAAGGGGAAGCATTTAGGAACGGGTTAACCTTGTGTCCAATGGCGCATAGTCGAGGTCTCATCTTTTGTATCCTTGGGGCTTGGGGAGTAGTCGGAGTGTACATGGGGATGAATGTGGGATGCTCCGCGTCATGAACCCAACATGAGCCAGATGCTGAGCATGATGAAGCCATTGCCTCCAGATGCAGAATATCCTATGGAGTTCTTTGTGGAAGACCTTGAGTATCTGCCACACACGATCTATCACATCATAAGGCGAACTCTCTGGCCTATCAAAGGACATTCTCCACAGGCTAAGCTAGAAGGTGCAATGAAGACATTGGTCTTCCATATTCTTCATGGCAAAAGCTTCAATGCACAAGATTTCTTCATCCGCCAACTTGCTGCATCAGGATCTGACATTTTTGGCTTGAAGTTCTATGCTCCATGGATCATGCGTCTGATCAAGCTTCACACTGCTTTCAACTATCAGCCATTTGCACGCAATCACATTGTCTTCTTGCCAGATGTTGATATGTCTGTTGAAGCCATCTATCCAGAGCCTGACAAAGAGCCACTTTATCTTCATAATGTTGATCGTCAAAGCTTCACTCAGCCCATTGAAGGTGTGCTGGCTGCCACTCATGTCTATCCGTTGGCTGGTACTACACGTGCACCCCACCGTGCCCCAACTGAAGCCACTAACAACACAATTGCTCAATGACCTCGAAAGCGATCTCGTGTTCTCAATGACCGAGAGCTTCTCGTTGGCCTGCATCAGAAACAGGATAGGCATCATGATTGGCCCAAGCGCCAGATGCAGAGCATCATGACTGATGCCAATTGCATTCGCAACCTTGCAACCAAGAGTGCCTTTGTAGCTCATGAAACCTGTCGACGCACATGGAAAGGGCTAACGCTTATGTGTGCTGAGGGAGATCTTCGGGACGATGGCTTCTTAGAACGATTCAAGTTTGATTCTACTCCGCCCAGAAATGCTGTTCTGCGGCGCACTCCATCTCTTGAAGACTCCGAGTTATCCTCTTCTGCTGCAACTGTGAATGCTCTTGTGATCGATGATCAAGATGATGCTACTTCGCCACCTCCAACACGCATCGACACAGCTCCAAGTTCGTCTGCACCGCCAAACCTCGACACCAACCCTGCATCTTCTCCTACTCCTTCTGGGAACGAGTAGAGGCTGAATGTCTTCAACCCTTTTTGGTCCTTACTGACAAAAGGGGGAGAAGCTATGAGTTGATAGTCTTCAAGCGGGTTCATATGGGCGGTTGCATTATATTTTGCCTTGTGTTTACAACTCTTGCTTTTGATACATTTGGTTCTCTGAGTTGTAACACTTCAACTCGATGGTCATCTGCTACTTATTTGCTATTTTGTGATGCGATGATAAATTCCGCATGTGCGACGATAACTTCCGCACTTCAATCATTTTGCATACGTCCATTTTTCATTATGCATGCCATTATCTTCATTACATCAGGTCATGCATGATGAATTGTCTTCATAAGTTTAAGAGGATCTCCACAAGTAGAACCTGCCATGTGCATTTGCATTCCAAAAGCAAATTATTTATATGCACATCTTCAGGGGGAGCCTTTTGCTACTTACGAAGACAATACCTCATCCTTTACAATTTCACATATTTTTACCCCCGTTGAAAACTTCAACCAGTTTGTCATCAATCACCAAAAAGGGGGAGATTGTAAGTGCATCTAGTGCCACCCCTAGTTTGGTTTTGGAGTATTGACGACAAACGTGGTTGAGGGACTAATGTGTTTGTGAGAATTGCAGGATAACACAGGTAGTAGTCCCTCGTTGATTCGGTTTACCTACCGGAGATGACCCCTAAGAATGTATGAAGACATTGAAGATAACGGTGGTGCATGAAGATATTCACTTTGAAGACTATGACAGAAGAAGACATTGAGTGAAGACTATGGAGTGCGAAGACTTAGTAGTTTTGCTATTTCTTTTCTTCTTTGTTGAGTCATAGGAACCACCGCACTGTTAAGTGGGGTCCAAGTGAACAAAGTCAAAGTGACTGATGTGATGCTCAACCAACTTCCTATGTCTTCGAGCGAAGACAATGAGAGCAAATCTTATCCAGAGTAGGATAAGTCACCTTTAGTTGTAGCCCAAGTCAAGCTGTCGCGTGTGTTTGAAATTAGACTGTTGTGACACGTGTTAGTTCCTTAGTGACCCAGGGTCTTTTTGGACAAATCAGGTCGGGTTGCCCAGTGGCTATAAATAGCCCACCCCCTACACCATAAATTGGTGGCTGCTCAGAGTTAGTGCATGGCTTTTGTCGTTGAGAGCAACCCACCTCCGAAGATTTTGAAAGAGAAAAATCCTTGTGACAACAAAGCCCAAAACACCAAGAGACCAAAGAGTGTTTGGCATCACTGAAGTCTTTCTGTCTGCGTGACCTGAAGACTTGTTACACTTGAGGACTGTGAATCCTCTAGCCGGTTAGGCGCGCGTTCTGAGCATCCAAGAGTAATTGTCGATTGCCGGTGAACGAAGTCTGTGAAGGTTTGGAAGTCTACCTTGAAGACTTACTAGAGTGATTGGGCGAGGACTGTGTGTCCTTAGCTCAAGGGGAATAAGGTGAAGACACGGTCTTCTGAGTTCAATCTCAGCCTCCCTAACCAGACGTACAGTTGTCATAGCAACTGGAACTAGTCGAATAAATCCCCGTCTTCACAACACACTGGTTCTATCTCTTACTCTCCTTTCTTACATTTCGTCCTTGTGAAGTCATTGCCTGATTGCTATGCCTGTTTGACTTCACTGTGAGACTACTTGCTCTGATTGGCTTCGTACTATCTTCCATCCTGATCATACTACCTAGCTGCTATATGTCATCATGCTTTACATTCATACTTGTCTGACTATGGCTTGTCTAGTGTAGTTCATCTTCCGCTGCATGTTTATAGGTCCTGATTTCGTGTTTGTCTTCGGAACTTTCATGTTTTGAAGACTTTCATAAAAATCGCCTATTCACCCCCCCTCTATTCGATAACTAGCACTTTCAGCCGGCGACTTTAACCCTTCTTATGTGTTATGTCGTGCTAGTGATGGGCATGTTTATGCCAAATTTGTTGGTTCTCCTTATGAGTACATTAAATGGTCTACTTGGGTTCCTAAGACCCTTGTTACTAACATCAAAGGACCCATTAAAAAATGTGTACCTAAAACCAAGCGTTGATCTCTTGTAGGTGTTTGCTTCCGGTGGGGGATCATGGTTGCTCGATAGTGGAGCCACAAATCATATGACCGGAAGCAAGGACTTGGTGGTGGACGTGCACAAGGTTTCATCTATGCCCACCAATGTCGAGTGGAGTGATGCCTCGTCTTCTAAGGTATTGGGTCTCAGCAAGGTTGTCATTTCTCTTGATCTCATGATCGAGAAAGTCATGCTTGTTGAGTCCCTTACATACAACTTACTTTTTTTTCGTCAACTTGCACTTATGGGCTTTGCCACTTTCTTTGATATTGATACTATGGCCCTCTTTGTGGAGCAAGACTCTTAAAGTAGACTTTGTTGGGCATGTCGAGAACAGTCTATATGTGATTAACTTTTCGGAGCGACCCACTAAGACCGCGACATGCCTAATGGCTAAAGTTGACGTGGGATGGCTTTGGCATCGCCGTTTAGCCCACGTCAATATGAGATCTTTGCAAAGTCTTCTCAAGGGGACCATGTCCATGGACTAACAAATGTTAGTTTTGCCAAAGATCATGCTTGCAGTGCTTGTATCGAAGGAAAGCTACATGAGAAGGCTCACATTCCCACGACTATCATCTACTCGAAGAGGTCCTTGGAGCTCCTTCACATGGATATCTTTGGGACGCCATCCTTTGATAGTCTTGGGGGTAGAAAGTATTGCTTGGTGATTGTGGATGATTATTCAAGATACACTTATTTCTTCAAGAGGAAGAGTGAGACCCAACAAACCGTCATCGACTTTGCAAATGAAGCTCAATGTCAACACAATGCAAAGATCTTGACGATAAGAAGTGACAACGGCACCAAGTTCAAGAACTACACCTTAGATGAGTTTCTTAGTGATGAGGGGATCAAGCATCAATATTCCGCACCTTCACCCCTCAACAAAATGGTGTAGCGGAGAGGAAGAACCGGACGTTGATGGATGCGGCAAGGACCATGATGGCGGAGTTCAAGTCCCCATACAACTTTTGGGTCGAAGCCATCAACACCGCTTGTCATGCATCCAATCGGCTCTATCTCCACAAAGGCTTGAACAAGACTCCATATGAGATACTCATCGGTAACAAGCCCATCCTCAAGTACTTCAGGGTGTTCGGGAGTAAGTGTTCCATTCTCAATACAGGTGTTGGTTTGTCTAAATTTGAGGCTAGAGCTCATGAGGGCATACTTGTTTGTTATGCTACAAACTCTCATGCTTACCGTGTCCTCAACAAGTCCACTAGACTCATTGAGGAGACGTGTAATGTGGAGTTTGATGAGAATAATGGCTCCCAAGTGGAGCAAAGTGGTACTTCTGATGTAGGTGATGAAATTCCTCCCCAAGCCATAAGAAGAATGGGTGTTGGTCATATCCTACACATTGAGGAATCCCTTGTGGCCGAAGGAGAAGGACAATGTTCCACTCAAGTGGAACCATCACCAACCCAAGACCCACACGCTTCCGAAGAAAAAAGTGAAGGCCCTCAACCAAATGAACAAGATCAAGGGCAAGATCAAACTCAAGATGGTTCTAAACCACCAAGTGATGCCCAACGTCAAGTTCTCACCACCGAGCAAGTTCAAGATCAAGAGCAAGCTCAAGATCAAGAACAAGATCAAGATGACGCTCAAGATGATCAAGTAACCGCTCCTCAACTCTCTCCTTAGGAGGAATTGGAGCATTGTGCCGCCAAGATTGCATCCAAACTCACTACCAAAGTTCATCTCATGATGAATGTTCTTGGAAGCTTAAGAAAGGGGGTAAGCACTCGTAGACAATTAGCAAACTATTGTGAACATCGCACTTTTGTCTCTTGTGTTGAACCCCAAAAGGTCTATGAGGCGCTCGAGGATCTGGATTGGCTTAATGCCATGCATGAAGAACTCAACAACTTCGAGCACAACAAGGTGTGGAGATTTGTGCCAAGGCCAAAGGAGAACCATAATGTTATTGGGACCAGGTGGATTTTTAAGAACAAGCAAGATGCTCATGGGATTATCGTTCACAACAATCAAGATACTCCCAAGTCGAGGGTATCGACTACGGTGAAACCTTTCCTCCCGTTGCTCGCCTTGAATATATTTGGTTGTTGATTGCTTATGCTTCTCATAATAACTTCAAGTTGCAACAAATGGATGTGAAGAGTGCTTTTCTTAATGGTCCTATTAATGAGTTAGTGTATGTCAAACAACCCCCGGGGTTTGAGGATCCCGAGTTCCCCAATCATGTGTACCAACTCGATAAGGCACTCTATGGCCTTAAACAAGCCCTATGTGCATGCTACGAGCACCTTACCGAGTTGTTGCAAGATCGTGGGTTTGAAATTGGGAAAATCAATCCCACTCTTTTTACTAAGAAGGTCAAAGTGGGAGTTGTTTGTATGCCAACTATATGTTCATGATATTATCTTTGGTTCTCCTAACAAAGCTTTCAATGAGGAGTTTGCCGCTCTCATGACCTCGAAGTTCAAGATGTCCATGATGGGAGAGTTGAAGTTCTTTCTCGGGTTCGAAATCAAACAAATAAGAGAAGGAACCTTCATCAACCAAGCCAAATACACTCAAGACATGCTCAAGAGAGTCAAGCTAAGTGATGTCAAGCCGGCCTCCACTCCAATGCCCACCAAATGCCAACTTGACATAGATCCCAATGGTAAAGCGGTGGATGAAAAGGTATATCGTTCCATGATTGGCTCCTTGCTTTACCTTTGTGCATCTAGACTGGATATCATGTTGAGTGTGGGAATTTGTGCATGGTTATAAGACGCACCTAAGGAAAGCCACTATGTGGCGGTCAAGCGAATCTTTCGATATTTGGCTCATACCCCAAACTTTGGCTTACGGTACCCGAGAGGAGCTAACTTCATGTAACGCCCCGGATTCGATGCGCCAGGCGTCCGCCAGTTATTCGTCTCTGTTGCCATGTCATTTGCTTGCGTGTTGCATTTTTATCATGTCATCATGTGCAATTCATTTTGCATACGTGTTCGTCTCATGCATCTGAGCTTTTTCCCCGTTATCCGTTTTGCAATCCGGCACTCCTATGTCCTCCGGTGTCCCCTTTTGTATCTTGTTGTGAGTGGGTGTTAAAATTTCTCGGAATGGCCCGAGGTTTGCCAAGTGGCCTTGGTATAGCACCGGTAGACCGCCTGTCAAGTTTCGTGCCATTTGGAGTCCGTTTGATACTCCAACGGTTAACCGGGTAACCGTAAAAGCCTCTTTCTCTTTGCAGCCCAACACCCCTTCCACAATGGCCCAAAGCCCAGCAAACTCCCCTCCATGCTCTCGGACGTTCGATCACGACCGCGTGGCTGAAAACCGCTCCTCATTTGGAGTCTCCTAGCTCCCTCTACCTATATAAACACACCCTCCCCCGAAAATCGCGGATGAATCCACCCTAACCCTAGATCATTTTCCCCTCCGCGCCGTCGGACGTTTCATCCTCCGCCGCCGGACATGTCCGCCACCGCTCCTCGCCCAACCGGACGCCGCCACGTGTCCCCGTCGTCTCTCTCCTCCGCGCCCCACCGCCAGGCCCGCCGGGGCCCGGATCGGGCCCGCGGGGCCCATCCCGCCGCCGCCGCGACCCGCGCGCGCTGTCCCGCG
>NC_041387.1:25093475-25122157 GCF_002162155.2 Triticum dicoccoides
GCCGCCCGGCCGACGCCGCCCGTCCCGCCGGCGCCTCCTTCCTCGGCCTGCTCCGGCCGCCCCCGCCCGTTCTCCGGCGAGTCTCTCCTGCGAGATCTGCGCTGCATCGGAAACCGTGCAACCCTAGATCCATTTCGGAGGGGTATAAATCTCTCTAAGTCTTTTCCCTGTGATATTTCTATACCATGTTCATCGCATCGTATCTCTGCATCCGTGGCTCCGTTTTGTGCGTGTAATATGTCAAATTGTTCGTCCTGACGAGTACTTCATTTCATTCCATTGCATCATTTTCATTTGAGCAAATATTGATTCCCGAAATGCTGTTGGAAGAGTGCATGTTGATGTTAATCTGTTGAAATTGTTATAACATGCTCATTTGTCATTTTTGCCATGTTTGATGTGTGCATCCTATTAGGTTGATGTCTACATGTGTTTTGATCTATGCCATGCCATCTTTCCAGGGGTGCTAACCATGTATTTTTGTGACTTGTGTAGTGAGTGCATCAAGCTTGTTAACTAGGGTACTTGCTGTTGTTGTTTTCCTGACAGATTCTGTTATATTTTGTTGCTATGTTAACCTGCTTCTACTAGTCATTTCGTGCATTATTTTGTAGATGTTCACTAAGGATGTTTTGTTATACATGTCATTCTCTATCCATTCGTGCCCCGGGTTGCATTTATAGCTTGTTGCAGCATATTGTAATCTTGCTCCAAAGTTGCTAAATGATGTTGCTGTCAGCCTGTTAACATTAAGTTCAATGTTTCCATGATTGTTTGCTAGTGATCCATGCACCCTATGACCTTGATCTTGCCATGTATGGCTTCACAAACATGTCTTCTTACTGTTGGTTTCCTTGCCATGCCATGTATTGCTCTGTGGTGAGTGGTTCAAGCTCACCAACATGCCTACTTATTGTTGTTCCTGCCATGTATGAATCTGTAATATAACTTGCCATGTTTACATGGGTGCCATCATATTTTCTATGCCTTTTTGGCTCATGGTCAGTAAGGGACTTTTGATATATGCAATTAGTAGATTCATGACATGCCTTTGTTTGCGATGATAAGTTCCTGTAACATGTTGTTTGATAGCTCTAAACATTGCAACCTGATGTTATTTCTGCTAATGGCTGAAACTGTTATTATTTGCAATCTTACCATCTGTGTTTGAGCATGTTCTAGTTGTTTCCGGAGATAGCTCAGTGTTCATGTTTTGTTATGCTTTACCACTACTTCATGCCCATGCCTTTTGTTATTATGTTTGGGTGCTGTAGCATGTTGTTTTGATGCTTGCAAGATGCCTAGTTGCTGTTTTGGACAGATTGTTGTTATGACTTGTATAGTGTGTGTGTGTTGAACCGTTGCTCCGTTTTGCGTGTGCTCTATATGAAACTTGCTTGTTTTTGCATATAACTTAATATTATCATGTTGCATCCTTGTTTTGAGGTGTTTGCTTGATGTTTGTATGCATTTTGCATCAATGCCATGCTTAACTTGTTTTGCTCATATCTTCTAGGTCGTAGCTCCGAATCTAATGAACTTTATATGTAACTTGACTAGAATTTCGTGTAGATCATCTTGGTGCATCTTAACTTGCTGTTTAACAACTTGAACATAATGTTTATTCAGTTCTGGACCAATTTCGGAATATGCATATGAGGACTTACCGGAATTGTTATATGTTGTTCCCGGCCTCATTTAAACTTGCCTTGATGTGTTGTTCTTGTTTGCATCATCTCTTGCCATGAGTAGCTTCATGTAGCCTTGTCATGCATCCTGCTTGTTGTGCATCATGTCTTGCCTATGTGTGGTGTGTTTACCATGTTGTGTGCTTCTTCTCGATAGTTCCCGTTTCGTTGCGATCGTGAGGATTCATTCGTCTACGCTTGGTTCGTCTTCGTGGCTTCATCTTCTTTATGGACTCGTTCTTCTTCCTAGCAGGATCTCAGGCAAGATGAACACTATCCTGGATCTCACTACTATCATTGCTATGCTAGTTGCTTCGTTCTATTGCTATGCCGCGTTACCTATCATTTGCTCTTCAAGCCTCCCATATTGCCATGAACCCCTAACCTTTGACACCTTTCCTATGCAAACCGTTGTTTGGCTATGTTACCGCTTTGCTCAGCCCCTCTTATAGCGTTGCTAGTTGCAGGTGAAGTTGAAGATTTCTCCATGGTGGACAGGGTTATGTTGGGATATCACAATATCTCTTATATTATTAATGCATCTATATACTTGGTAAAGGGTGGAAGGCTCGGCCTTATGCCTGGTGTTTTATTCCACTCTTGCCGCCCTAGTTTCCGTCATACCGGTGTTATGTTCCCGGATTTTGCGTTCCTAACGCGGTCGGGTGATTTAACTTGTCACGCCCAATATGCGACCCTATCCAAAAGGAACTCGAAGGTCCCACCAAGGATAGACCCGCATATTGAAACGCTTTTGCAAGGCGGATAACATTACATCAACATTACATAATAGATGGGGATACATACAAAAGGCACACAATGCCACATGAATACAATATCATCATACAAGAGATCAACATCCGACTACGGATGATACATAAACAGAAACTCAAACAATATCCACCCTGCTAGCCCAGGCTGCCGACCTGGAGCCTATCCCCTGATCGAAGAAGAAGCAGAAGAAGAACTCCAAACAAGCAAACATCACTCTCGCGTCAAGATCATCGCATAACCTGTACCTGCAACTGTTGGTTAGAACGAGTTGTTTCATAGTCTATCTGATTCCGTGAGCTTTTGATTCGCATCATTCTCGTCGTTTCTCTCTTCTTCTCGAGTGCTCTCGATTCTTTGCTTCTTCTCTTGAGTTCTTGTTTCACCTCATCCCTTTTTCCTTCTGTCTCGGTCCTAAGATCTCGGGACGAGATCTCTTGTTAGTGGAGGAGTGTTGTAACGCCCCGGATTCGATGCGCCAGGTGTCCGCCAGTTATTTGTCGCTGTTGCCATGTCATTTGCTTGCGTGTTGCATTTTCATCATGTCATCATGTGCATTTCATTTTGCATACGTGTTCGTCTCATGCATCCGAGCTTTTTCCCCGTTGTCCGTTTTGCAATCTGGCACTCCTATGTCCTCCGGCGTCCCCTTTTGTATCTTGTTGTGAGCGGGTGTTAAACTTTCTCGGAATGGCCCGAGGTTAGCCAAGCGGCCTTGGTATTGCACCGGTAGACCGCCTGCCAAGTTTCATGCCATTTGGAGTCCGTTTGATACTCCAACGGTTAACCGGGTAACCGTAAAAGCCTCTTTCTCTTTGCAGCCCAACACCCCTTCCACAATGGCCCAAAGCCCAGCAAACTCCCCTCCATGCTCTCGGTCATTCGATCACGACCGCGTGGCCGAAAACCGCTCCTCATTTGGAGTCTCCTAGCTCCCTCTACCTATATAAACACACCCTCCCCCGAAATTCGCGGATGAATCCACCCTAACCCTAGATCATTTTCCCCTCCGCGCCGCCGGACGTTTCATCCTCCGCCGCCGGACATGTCCGCCGCCGCTCCTCACCCAACCGGACACCGCCACGTGTCCCCGTCGTCTCTCTCCTCCGCGCCCCGCCACCAGGCCCGCCGGGGCCCGGATCGGGCCCGCGGGGCCCATCCCGCCGCCGTCGCGACCCGCGGGCGCTGTCCCGCGCCTCCCTTCGACCTCGCCACCGGCCACCGAGCGCCGCCGCCTCCTCGCCTCCCGCGACGGCCTCCGCCGCCTGCCGCCTCCGCCGGCCGGCGCCGCGCTGTCTCCGCCGCCCCGGCCGCGCGCCGCTGCGGGCGAGCTACGCGCCGCCCCGCGTCGGTCCTCCGCTCCGGCGCCGCCGCCGTCCGCGCCCTCCGGAGCGCCGCCCGGCCGACGCCGCCCGTCCCGATGGTGCCTCCTTCCTCGGCCTGCTCCGGCCGCCCCCGCCCGTTCTCCGGCGAGTCTCTCCTGCGAGATCCGCGCTGCATCGGAAACCGTGCAACCCTAGATCCATTTCGGAGGGGTATAAATCTCTCTAAGTCTTTTCCCTATGATATTTCTATACCATATTCATCGCATCGTATCTCTGCATCTGTGGCTCCATTTTGTGCGTGTAATATGTCAAATTGTTCGTCCCGACGAGTACTTCATTTCATTCCATTGCATCATTTTCATTTGAGCTCATATTGATGCCCGAAATGCTATTGGAAGAGTGCATGTTGATGTTAATCTGCTGAAACTGTTATAACATGCTCATTTGTCATTTTTGCCATGTTTGATGTGTGCATCCTATGAGGTTGATGTCTACATGTGTTTTGATCTATGCCATGCCATCTTTCCAGGGGTGCTATCCATGTATTTTTGTGACTTGTGTAGTGAGTGCATCAAGATTGTTAACTAGGGTACTTGCTGTTGCTGTTTTCCTGACAGATTCTGTTATATTTTGTTGCTATGTTAACCTGCTTCTACTAGTCATTTCGTGCATTATTTTGGAGATGTTCACTAAGGATGTTTTGTTATAAATGTCATTCTCTATCCATTCGTGCCCCTGGTTGCATTTATAGCTTGCTGTAGCATATTGTAATCTTGCTCCAAAGTTGCTAAATGATGTTGTTGTCAGCCTGTTAACATTAAGTTCAATGTTTCCATGATTGTTTGCTAGTGATCCATGCACCCTATGACCTTGATCTTGCCATGTATGGCTTCACAAACATGTCTTCTTACTGTTGGTTTCCTTGCCATGCCATGTATTGCTCTGTGGTGAGTGGTTCAAGCTCACCAACGTGCCTACTTATTGTTGTTCCTGCCATGTATGAATCTGTAATATAACTTGCCATGTTCACATGGGTGCCATCATATTTTCTATGCCTTTTTGGCTCATGGTCAGTAAGGGACTTTTGATCTATGCAATTAGTAGATTCATGCCATGCCTTTGTTTGCCATGATAAGTTCCTGTAACATGTTGTTTGATAGCTCTAAACATTGCAACCTGATGTTATTTCTGCTAATGGCTGAAACTGTTATTATTTGCAATCTTACCATGTGTGTTTGAGCATGTTCTTGTTGTTTCTAGAGATAGCTCAGTGTTCATGTTTTGTTATGCTTTACCAGTACTTCATGCGCATGCCTTTTGTTATTATGTTGGGGTGATGTAGCATGTTGTTTTGATGCTTGCAAGATGCCTGGTTGCTGTTTTGGACAGATTGTTGTTATGACTTGTATAGTGTGTGTGTGTTGAACCGTTGCTCCATTTTGAGTGTGCTCTATATGAAACTTGCTTGTTTTTGCATATAGCTTCATATTATCATGTTGCATCCTTGTTTTGAGATGTTTGCTTGATGTTTGTATGCATTTTGCATCAATGCCATGCTTAACTTGTTTTGCTCATATCTTCTAGGCCGTAGCTCCGAATCTAATGAACTTTATATGTAACTTGACTAGAATTTCGTGTAGATCATCTTGGTGCATCTTAACTTTCTATTTAACAACTTGAACATAATGTTTATTCAGTTCTGGCCCAATTTCGAAATATGCATATGAGGACTTACCGGAATTGTTATATGTTGTTCCCGACCTCATTTAAACTTGCCTTGATGTGTTGTTCTTGTTTGCATCATCTCTTGCCATGAGTAGCTTCATGTAGCCTTGTCATGCATCATGCTTGTTATGCATCATGTCTTGCCTATGTGTGGTGTGTTTACCATGTTGTGTGCTTCTTCTCGATAGTTCCCGTTTCGTTGCGATCGTGAGGATTCGTTCGTCTACGCTTGGTTCGTCTTCGTGGCTTCATCTTCTTCATGGACTCGTTCTTCTTCCTAGCGGGATTTCAGGCAAGATGACCGCTACACTGGATCTCACTACTATCATTGATATGCTAGTTGCTTCGTTCTATCGCTATGCTGCTTTACCTATCATTTGCTCTTCAAGCCTCCCATATTGCCATGAACCCCTAACCTTTGACACCTTTCCTATGCAAACCGTTGTTTGGCTATGTTACCGCTTTGCTCAGCCCCTCTTATAGCGTTGCTAGTTGCAGGTGAAGTTGAAGATTTCTCCATGGTGGACAGGGTTATGTTGGGATATCACAATATCTCTTATATTATTAATGCATCTATATACTTGGTAAAGGGTGGAAGGCTCGGCCTTATGCCTGGTGTTTTTTTCCACTCTTGCCGCCCTAGTTTTCGTCATACCGGTGTTATGTTCCCAGATTTTGCGTTCCTAACACGGTCGGGTGATTTATGGGACCCCCCTGACAGTTCGCTTTCAATAAAACTCCTCCAGCAAGGCCCAGCCTTGGTTTTACCATTTGCCTCACCACCACCTACTGTTCCCTTGGGAGTAATTAACCCAAGGGTCATCTTTATTTTAGCCCCCCCGGGCCAATGCTTGTCTAAGTGTTGGTCCAAACCGAGCGATGTCCGGCGCCCCCTGGGCAACCAGGGTCTATGCCAACCTGACGTCTTGCTCATCCGGTGTGCCCTGAGAACGAGATATGCGCAGCTCCTATCGGGATTGTCGGTGCATCGGGCGACTTTGCTGGTCTTGTTTTACCATTGTCGAAATGTCTTGTAAACCGGGATTCCGAGACTGATCGGGTCTTCCTGGGAGAAGGTCTATTCCTTTGTTGATCGCGAGAGCTTGTCATGGGCTAAGTTGGGACACCCCTGCAGGGTTTAAACTTTCGAGAGCCGTGCCCGCGGTTATGTGGCAGATGGGAATTTGTTAATGTCCGGTTGTAGATAACTTGACACCTGATCCGAATTAAAACGCATCAACCACGTGTGTAGCCGTGATGGTATCTTCTCGGCGGAGTCCGGGAAGTGAACACGGTTTCTGTGTTATGTTTGACGTAAGTAGGAGTTCAGGATCACCTCTTGATCATTACTAGTTGACGTCTGTTCCTTTGCTTCTCTTCTCGCTCTCATTTGCATATGTTAGCCACCATATCTTGCTTAGTCGCTGCTGCAACCTCACCACTTTACCCCTTCCTTTCCCATTAAGCTTTGCTAGTCTTGATACCCATGGTAATGGGTTGCTGAGTCCTTGTGGCTCACAGATTACTACAACAACAGTTGCAGGTATAGGCTATGCGATGATCTTGACGTGAGAGCGATGTTTGCTTGTTTGGAGTTCTTCTTCTGCTTCTTCTTCGATCAGGGGATAGGCTCCAGGTCGGCAGCCTGGGCTAGCAGGGTGGATATTGTTTGAGTTTCTGTTTATGTATCATCCGTAGTCGGATGTTGATCTCTTGTATGATGATATTGTATTCGTGTGGCATTGTGTGCCTTTTGTATGTATCCCCATCTATTATGTAATGTTGATGTAATGATATCCACCTTGCAAAAGCGTTTCAATATGCGGGTCTATCCTTGGTGGGACCTTCGAGTTACTTTTGGATAGGGTCGCATATTGGGCGTGACACTTCAACCTTGTGGGCTTTTGAGACTCGGATTGGGAGGGATACAAAGTGGATAGGAAGTCAACTTCCAGAGGGTGCCAATTTCTTGGTTGCTCTTTGGTGAGTTGGTCTTCTAACAAGCAAAGTTGTGTGTCTCTCTCATCCACCGAACCGGAGTATGTGGCCGCCGGTAGTTGTTGTGCTCAACTTCTATGGATAAGGCAAACTTTAAAGGATTACGGTGTCATTTGTGACAAAGTGCCTCTTTGGTGTGACAATGAAAGTGCCATCAAGATTTCTCCCAGCCCGGTGCAACACTTCAAGATGAAGCATATTGAGATTTGGTATCACTTCATCTAGGATCACATTAGGCGAGGGGAGATCGAGCTCAACTATGTTAACACTCATGATAACCTTGCAGATATTTTCACGAAGCCCATGGATGAAGCAAGATTTTGTGAGTTAAGCATGAGCTAAATATCATTGATTTGAGCAATGTGGCTTAAACCTTTGCACACCCCACCATACTCATCTTATTATCTTCTTTAGGTGTAGGCATGGACATAGGGGGAGTGTTGTTCTCTCAATGAACTCTCCCTCCCCCCATTATGCATAAATTGATCAACTCTTTCACATTAGCCATTTTTTATGGTACTTGTGCTTCAAAGACGAGTTTGGTCATGGGACCAAGGATAATTCTTCGTGGTGCCATACCAATTGACTCAAACATAGGTGGCTCCAGCCACTGCCCTCTCTCTTTTGAGAGGCTTTGGTTTGCATTTGGTCCTCATTGTCTCTTGCCTTCCTTTGAGCCGTGTTTGTGTTTGAGTTTCCTCGTGTGTGCTCGTGTGCGTGTCCGGTTGCTTGAAGTTTGCATTGCAAAGGCCGTGTTTTTCTGTTGTTTCGTTACTTTCACTTTCTTGGGTGTACGGTACTATCGTGGGTAGCCATGGTACTACCGCAGGAGGAGGGTGGCATCTATGCTTGCGCAACTGCCACCCCGACACTGTACTACCGCTTCCAGCACGACAGTAATTTTTTACTGCCGCTGGAAGAGCGGTACTACCGCCCTGTGTGCGGTACTTCCGCCCAGGCGGTACTACCGCGATGAACCCTGATACTACCGCACTGTCGAGAGCGCCTGGGGGTTAAGAGAGGGCAGGGGGAGTTCCAACTCCCCCATACCCATTCATCTCTTCCCCTCACTTCATCTCTCTCTCTCTCCTGCCCAAGAACGGCGCCGGAGGACCTCGCCAGATCTCCATCTCCGACCGCTCTCCTTGCATTTAGACCGGTGGGATCGATCCCCACCTCGCCCTCTTGCCATGGAACCCGGTATCTCCCTTAGTCCCTCTCTCTTTACCCTGTTGTTGTGCTTCTAGGTTTTGGGAGATGCATGTGTAGTTCTTGCGACTTTTGGATAAATATTTGCGAGAGAAGATTGTTGAAGAGTGCTAGTGCAGTAGATATGCTATTTCGTGTGATGCAACCATGTAGTTTTGATCAACGCTAGTACCAATCTATTTTTATAGATGTTCCTAGATCCGTTCGTGCAAGATGCAGTTCCATGCAGTACTACCGCTCTGCGGGAGCGGTACTACCGCCCAGGGCACGCAAGTAAAATTTTAATTCCGCCCCAGGCATGGTACTACCATGCCAACCCGGCACAGTACTACCGCGGCTAGCGCGCCTGTAAAATTTTACATCTGCATCCTAGCCCAGTACTACCATTGAGTTAAAGATTACTCTGTTTTATCCACCCAATCTCATTTCTACATGTTTCATGTGGTTTTTGGCCTTGGTCTTTGCAATAGTTCTTCTTGCTCTTCTCGTGTGTTTGTGTTGTGTGTCATAGGTGGTGGCTCCAGTTTCAGTGCTCGGCGCTCGAATCCCAGCCGTGATACAAGCTCAAAGCGCCTTCGCAACCAAGAAACTCATGAGGGGTCCAATGCCCCTCAACGCAATATCAAGAGCACAGCTACCAAGATTAAATAGCCAACTGTCAGCATGGATGAAATGCCTCAAGCAGAGTTCTTGATTCGAAGGAAGCTCAACCCATATGTCAAGCCTAGAGAGTTCACAAGGGGAATGACTTGTTTTGGACCAAGCAACGGAATATCATCTTCCTAGATGTGATCAAGGCCAAGCAGAAGACCTATGTGCCAGTTCAGTGGATTAACATGAATCATATGAAGAAGGACCGTGCATATTTTGGTGAGCCTCTGGATTTGGTGGAGTAGTTTGGCATTGAGGAGTTTCTCACGTTTCACATGGACTTTGACCCGGAGACTGTGGCTCAGTTCTTTGCTTCTGTCTACTTCCACACGGATGAGAAGAGGACCATGACTTGGATGACAAATGGGAAGAGGATGTCTGCTGAGTGGAAGGAGTTCATGGATATGTTGCACGTTCGTGATGAGGGGCTAAATGTTCCCGTTGGTGTCCGCTGATACGTCTCCAACGTATATATAATTTTTTATTGTTCCATGCTGTTATATTATCAATCTTGGATGTTTTATAATCATTTTATAGTCATTTTATATCATTTTTTGGTACTAACCTATTGACATAGTGCCAAGCGCCAGTTGTTGTTTTCTGCATGTTTTTTACATCGTAGGAAATCAATATCAGACGGAGTCCAAATGCCCCGAACCTTTATGGAGAATTTTTATGGGCCAGAAGGAACACAACGGGCCCTGACTGCGCCTGGGGTTGCCCCAAGGGAGGCACAACCCACCAGGGTGCGCCAGGAGGCCCAGGCGCGCCCTGGTGGGTTGTGCCCACCTCGGGTGCCCCCCGGACCGCCTCTTTGCTCTATAAATACCCCAGTATTCCAGAAACCCTAGGGGACTCGACGAAATATTCATCCAGCCGCCACAGAGTCCAGAACCACCAGATCCAATCTAGACACCATCACGGAGGGGTTCACCACTTCCATTGGTGCCTCTCCGATGATGCGTGAGTTAGTAGCTAGATGGCTCTCTCTCTCTCTCTCTCTCTCTCTCTCTCTCTCTCTCTCTCTCTCTCTCTCTCTCTCTCTCTCTCGCTGAATTCTAAATACAATGGTCTCTTGGAGATCCATGTGATGTAACTCTTTTTGTGGTGTGTTTGTTGGGATCCGATGAACTTCGAGTTTACGATCAGTTATATCTTTTTATATCCATGAAGGTTATTTGAGTTTTTTGATCTCTTATATGCATGATCTCTTATAGCCTCGCATTTCTTCTCTGATATTTGGGTTTTGTTTGGCCAACTTGATCTATTTATCTTGCAATGGGAAGAGGTGCCCGGGGTGGGTTCGATCTTACTGTGCTTGATCCCAGTGACAGAAAGGGAACCGACACGTATGTATCGTTACTACTAAGGATAAAAAGATGGGATCTATATCTATGCAATATATAAATGGATCTTGTCTATATCATGTCATCATTCTTATTGCATTACACCGTTTTTCCATGAACTTAATACACTAGATGCATGCTGGATAGCGGTCGATGTGTGGAGTAATAGTAGTAGATGCAGGGAGGAGTCGGTCTACTAATCTTGGACGTGATGCCTATGTAATGATCATTTCCTGGATATTGTCATAATTATTTGAAGTTCTGTGAGTTTCCCAACAGTAATTTGTTTACCCACCATTTTCCCTCTTTCTCGAGAGAAGCCACTAGTGAAACCTACGGCCCCCGGGTCTTCTTTCTCATATATTTGCCTTGCGATCTACTTTTCCTTGCATTTATTTTCAGATCTATTAAACCAAAAATACAAAAATACCTTGCTGCAATTTATTCTTATTTATTTTATTTGGCATTCTATCAATCTACTACAAATTTACCTCACGTACTTTGCCTGTCTTGAGGCGCCGTACCCCGAATGGGATTGACAACCCCTTTAACACGTCGGGTTGCAAGGTGTTGTTATTTGCATGCACAGGCTGTTTACGTTGTGTTGCTTGGTTCTCCTACTAGTTCGATAACCTTGGTTTCATATCTGAGGGAAATACCCACTACAAAAAAAAGACACATCCGTGACATTTTGGACCGAACGAATTTTTTTCTGTCATACATATGACACTTCTATGACGATAATTGTGACAAAACCCGGTATCATCATAGATGTGGTGGGCTCCTACTTCAGAAAATGGGCTTTTCGTCCTAGGCGGGCCGGAGACGCGGCTGCATGACATTCTTTGGGCCGTCCGTGATGGAAAAAACCATGGTAGAAGCGAGGGGGAGGAAAATTTCGGGGAGTTGCCGGTTACGGTGGGAGGTCGGGGGCGGAGCGATGCGCGTTTCTCTCGTATGTACGCATTGTATTGTATTGTTGCCATCGAGGATAACAAGATGGGGTTTTTATCATATTGCATGAATTTATCCCTCTACATCATGTCATCTTGCTTACGGCGTTACTCTGTTTTTACTTAATACTCTAGATGCATGCTGGATAGCGGTCGATGAGTGGAGTAATAGTAGTAGATGCAGAATCGTTTCGATCTACTTGTTTTGGAAGTGATGCCTATATACATGATCATTGCCTAGATATACTCATAACTATGCTCAATTCTGTCAATTGCTCAACAGTAATTTGTTCACCCACCGTAGAATACTTATGCTCTTGAGAGAAGCCACTAGTGAAACCTATGGCCCCCGGTTCTATTCTCATCATAATAATCTATATCACTTTATCTACTTGCTTTGTTTTTACTTTGCTTTTATTTTTACTTTGCATCTATCTATCAAAAATACCAAAAATATTATCTCTATCAGATCTCACTCTCGTAAGTGACCGTAAACGGATTGACAACCCCTAAGCGTTGGTTGCGAGTTGCTATCGTTTTGTGTAGGTACGAGGGACTTGTGCGTGGTCTCCTACTGGATTGATACCTTGGTTCTCAAAAACTGAGGGAAATACTTACGCTACTTTACTGCATCATCCTCTCCTCTTCGAGGAAATCCAACGCAGTGCTCAAGAGGTAGCAAGAAGAATTTCTGGCGCCGTTGCCGAGGAGGCTCACGCAAGTAAGTCAACTATACCAAGTACCCATCGCAATCCCTATCTCTCGCATTACATTATTTGCCATTTGCCTCTCGTTTTCCTCTCCCCCACTTCACCCTTCCGTTTTATTTGCCCTCTCTTTCCCAATCTCCTCCTCTCTTTCCCGTTTGCCTTTTTCTCGTTGCCTTTCTGTTTGCTTGTGTGTTGGATTACTTGTTGCCATGGCGCAAGATAATACCAAATTGTGTGATTTCTTGAATACCAATAATAATGATTTCCTTAGTACTCCGATTGCTCCTCTTAATAATGATGAGTCTTGTGAAATCAATACCGCTTTGTTGAACCTTGTTATGAAAGATCAATTCGCCGGCCTTCCTAGTGAAGATGCCGCTACTCATCTAAACAATTTTGTTGATTTGTGTGATATGCAAAAGAAAAAAGATACGGATAACAATATTGTCAAATTGAAGTTATTTCCGTTTTCACTTAGAGATCGTGCTAAAGTTTGGTTTTCATCTTTGCCTAAAAATAGTATTGATTCTTGGAACAAGTGCAAAGATGCTTTTATCTCTAAGTATTTTCCTCCCGCTAAGATTATTACTCTTAGGAACGATATCATGAATTTTAAACAACTTGATCATGAGCATGTTGCACAATCTTGGTAAAGAATGAAATTAATGCTTCGCAATTTCCCTACTCATTGTTTGAATTTATGGATGATCATACAAATTTTTTATGCCGGATTGAATTTTGCTTCTAGAAATCTTTTATTCGGCCGCGGGAGGCACTTTTATGGAAATTACATTAGGGGATGCTACTAAATTGCTTGATAATATTATGGCTAATTATTCTCAATGTCACACCGAAAGATCTTCTAGTAAAAAAGTGCATGCTATAGAAGAAATCAATGTTTTGAGTGAAAAGATGGATGAACTTATGAAGATGTTTGCTCCTCAAAATACTCCTTTTGATCCCAATGATATGCCTTTATCTACTTTGCTTGAGAATAATAATGAATCTATGGATGCGAATTTTGTTGGTAGGAATAGTTTTGGAAACAACGCTTATAGAGGGAATTTTAATCCTAGGCCGTATCCTAGTAATCCTTCTAATAATTATGGAAATTCCTACAATAACTCTTATGGAAATCTTAATAAGATGCCCTCTGAATTTGAGAGTAGTGTTAAAGAGTTTATGAATTCACAAAACAATTTTAATGATTTGCTTGAAGAGAAATTGCTTAAAGTTGATGATTTGGCTAGGAACGTTGATAGAATTTCTCTTGAAATTGATTCTTTAAAGCGTAGATCTATTCCTCCTAAGCATGATATCAATGAGTCTCTCAAAGCCAAGAGAATTTCCATTGATGAGTGCAAGGAAAGAACCGCTAGGATGCGTGCTTCCAAAGATGCCTTTATTAAAGCGTGTTCTTCCAATCCCTATGAAAATCAAGATGAAGATCTAAAAGTTATTGATGTGTCCCCCATTAAATCTTTGTTTTGCAATATGAATCTTGATGAATCTGAAGATTATCTTCCTTTACCTAGAAGGCGTTCTAAGAATACGGAGTTTCTAGATCTTGATGATGAAATTGATGAAAGTGGGATTGAAATAAATAAAAACTGTGATGTTGCTAAACCCACTATTTTGGATCTCAAGGAATTTAATTATGAAAATTGCTCTTTGATTGGTTGTATTTCCTTGTTGCAATCCGTGATAGAATATCCTCATGCTTATAGTCAAAATAAGGCCTTTACCGAACATATTGTTGATGCCTTGATGCAATCTTATGAAGAGAAACTTGAGTTGAAAGTGTCTATCCCTAGAAAACTCTATGATGAGTGGGAAACTACAATTAAAATTAAAATTAAAAACTTTGAGTTTCATGCTTTGTGTGATTTGGGTGCTAGTGTCTCTACTATCCCCAAAACTTTATGTGATTTGCTAGATTTCCGTGATTTTGATGATTGCTCTCTAAACTTGAATCTTGCGGATTCCACTATTAAAAAGCCTATGGGAAGAATTAATTATGTTCTTATTGTTGCAAATAGGAATTATGTGCCCGTAGATTTTATCGTTCTTGATATAGATTGCAATCCTTCATGTCCTATTATTCTTGGTAGACCTTTCCTTAGAACGATTGGTGCAATTATTGATATAAAGGAAGGGAATATTAGATTACAATTTCCCTTAAAGAAGGGTATGGAACACTTCCCTAGAAAGAAAATAAAATTACCATATGAATCTATCATGAGAGCCACCTATGGATTGCCTGCCAAAGATGGCAATACCTAGATCTATCCTTGCTTTTATGCCTAGCTAAGGGCGTTAAACGATAGCGCTTGTTGGGAGGCAACCCAATTTCGTGTTTTTTTGTTTTTGCTTCTGTTTAGGAATAAATAATCCATCTACCTTCTGTTTGGATGTGGTTTTATGTTTTAATTAGTGTTTGTGCCAAGTAGGACCTATAGGATAACCTACGATGATAGTTGATTTGATTCTGCTGAAAAACAGAAACTTTGCGCGCACGAATTTTGTTATGATAAATCACCAGAACGTGCTTTTGCGTTGATTCTTTTTGCTTCTGATCAATACAGAAATTTTCCAGGACGTCCTACTTTGGTAGAATTTCTAGATTTCCAGAAGTTTGCGTTAGTTACAGATTGCTACAGACTGTTCTGTTTTTGACAGATTCTGTTTTTCGTGTGTTGTTTGCTTATTTTGATGAATCTATGGCTAGTAAATTAGTTTATAAACCATAGAAAAGTTGGAATACAGTAGGTTTAACACCAATATAAATAAAGAATGATTTCATTACAGTACCTTGAAGTAGTCTTTTGTTTTCTTTCTCTAACGGAGCTCACGAGATTTCTGTTGAGTTTTGTGTTGTGAAGTTTTCAAGTTTTGGGTGAATTCTTTTGATGGATTATGGAACAAGGAGTGGCAAGAGCCTAAGATTTGGGATGCCCATGGCACCCCCAAGATAATCCAAGGACACAAAAAATTAAAAGCTTGGGGATGCCCCGGAAGGCATCCCCTCTTTCGTCCACTTCCATCAGTGATTTACTTGGAGCTATATTTTTATTCACCAACATGATATGTGTTTTGCTTGGAGCGTCTTGTATTATTTGTGTCTTTGCTTGTTAGTCTACCACAATCATCCTTGCTGTACACATATTTTGAGAGAGCCATACATGAATTGGAAGTTGTTATAATACCCTATGTGCTTCACTTATATCTTTTGAGCTTGATAGTTTTGCTCATAGTGCTTCACTTATATCTTTTGAGCGTGATAATTTTTGCTCTAGTACTTCACTTAGATCTTTTAGAGCACGGTGGTGGATTTGTTTTAAAGAAACTATTTGATCTCTCATGCTTCACTTAGATTATTTTGAGAGTCTTTAATAGCATGGTAATTTTCTGAATGTTAATATACTTGGTGTTCAAGATATGTGAAACTTTCTTTTGAGTGAATTGAATACTAAGATAAGTTGATGCTTGATAACTGTTTTGAGATATGGAGGTGATAATATCAAAGTCGTGCTAGTTGGGTGATTATGAATTTGAGAAATACTTGTGTTGAAGTTTGCAAGTCCCATAGCAAGCACGTATGGTTAAAGTTGTGTAACAAACTTGAAACATGAAGTATACCTAGCTTGTGCATCCTTATGAGTGGCGGTCGGGGACGAGTGATGGTCTTTTCCTACCAATCTATCCCCCTAGGAGCATGCGCGTAGTACTTGAATTTTTGATGACTTCTAAATTTTTGCAATAAGTATGTGAGTTCTTTTGACTAATGTTGAGTCCATGGATTATACGCACTCTCACCTTTCCACCTTTGCTAGCCTCTTTGGTACCGTGCATTGCCCTTTCTCACCTTGAGAGTTGGCGCAAACTTCGCCGGTGCATCCAAACCCCGTGATACGATACACTCTATCACACATAAACCTCCTTATATCTTCCTCAAAACAGCCACCATACCTACCTATCATGGCATTTCCATAGCCATTCCGAGATATATTGCCATGCAACTTCAACCACCATCATCATGACATGCATTACTTTTGTCATATTGCCATTGCATGATCTTGTAGTTGACATCGTATTTGTGGCAAAGCCAGCATGCATTATTTTCCATACATGTCACTCTTGATTCATGGCACCATCCCGGTACACCGCCGGAGGCATTCATATAGAGTCATATCTTGTTCTAAGTTTCGAGTTGTAATCCTCGTGTTGTAATCAATAGAAGTGTGATGATCATCATTATTAGAGCATTGTCCAAATAAAAATAAGAGAAAGGCCAAAAAAAGGCACCAAAAAAAAGGGCAATGCTACTATCTCTTTTTCCACACTTGTTCTTTAAAGTAGCACCTTGTTCTTCATGTAGTGAGTCTCATATATTGTGCTTCAAAGTAGGACCTTGTTCCTCATGTAGTGAGTCTCATAAGTTGTCTTTTTCATACTAGTGGAAAATTTTCATTATAGAACTTGGCTTGTATATTCCTACGATGGGCTTCCTCAAATGCCCTAGGTCTTCGTGAGCAAGCAAGTTGGATGCACACCCACTAGTTTTTTGTTGAGCATTCAGAGCTCTAGTGCATCCATTGCATGGCAATCCCTACTCACTCATATCGATATCTATTTATGGGCATCTCCATAGCCCGTTGATACGCCTAGTTGATGTGAGAGTTTCTCCTTTTTTGTCTTCTCCACACAATCCCCATCATCATATTCTATTCCACCCATAGTGCTATATCCATGGCTCACGCTCATGTATTGCGTGAAGGTTGAAAAAGTTTGAGATTATTTTAAGTATGAAACAATTGCTTGGCTTGTCATCGGGGGTATAGAAGTTGGGAACATCTTTATGTGACGAAAATGAAGCATAGCCTAACTATATGATTTTGTAGGGATGAACTTTCTTTTGCCATGTTATTTTGAGAAGACATGATTGCTTTGATTAGTATGCTTGAAGTATTATTATTTTTGTGTCAATATGAACTTTTGTCTGGAATCTTTCGGATCTGAATATTCATATCACAATTAAGAAGATTTCATTGAAATTATGCCAAAGTATCACTCCACATCAAAAATTCTTTTTTATCATTTACCTACTCAAGGACGAGCAGGAATTAAGCTTGGGGATGCTTGATACGTCTCCAACGTATCTATAATTTTTGATTGCTCCATGCTACTTTATCTACTGTTTTGGACTATATTGGGCTTTATTTTCCACTTTTATATTACTTTTGGGACTAACCTATTAACCGGAGGCCCAGCCCAGAATTGCTGTTTTTTGCCTTTTTCAGTATTTCGAAGAAACAGAATATCAAACGGAGTCCAAACAGAATGAAACCTTCAGGATCATGATTTTCCAACCGAACGTGATCTAGGAGACTTGGACCCTACTCCAAGAAGCCTCCGAGGAGGTCACAAGGGTGGAGGGCGCCCCCCTGGGCGCGCGCCCCTACCTCGTGGGCCCCTTGGAGCTCCACCGACGTACTCCTTCCTCCTATATATACCTACGTACCCCCGAATGGTCAGAAAAGGAGCCAAAAACCTAATTCCACCACCGCAACCTTCTGTATCCACGAGATCCCATCTTGGGGCCTGTTCCGGAGCTCCGCCGGAGGGGGCATCCACCATGGAGGGCTTCTACATCATCACCATAGCCCCTCCGATGAAGTGTGAGTAGTTTACTTCAGACCTTCGGGTCCATAGCTAGTAGCTAGATGGCTTCTTCTCTCTTTTTGCATCTCAATACAATGTTCTCCCCCTCTCTCGTTGAGATCTATTCGATGTAATCTTCTTTTTGCGGTGTGTTTGTTGAGATCGATGAATTGTGGGTTTATGACCCAGTATTATCTATGGAAAATATTTGATTCTTCTCTGAATTCTTTTATGTATGATTGAGTTATCTTTGCAAGTCTCTTTGAATTATCTTTTTGGTTTGGCCAACTAGATTGGTAGTTCTTGCAATGGGAGAAGTGCTTAGCTTTGGGTTCAATCTTGCGGTGTCCTTACTCAGTGACAGAAAGAGTTGCAAGGCACGTATTGTATTGTTGCCATCGAGGATAACAAGATGGGGTTTTTATCATATTGCATGAATTTATCCCTCTACATCATGTCATCTTGCTTACGGTGTTACTCTGTTTTTACTTAATACTCTAGATGCATGCTCGATAGCGGTCGATGAGTGGAGTAATAGTAGTAGATGCAGAATCGTTTCGATCTACCTGTTTTGGACGTGATGCCTATATACATGATCATTGCCTAGATATACTCATAACTATGCTCAGTTCTGTCAATTGCTCAACAGTAATTTGTTCACCCAACGTAGAATACTTATGCTCTTGAGAGAAGCCACTAGTGAAACCTATGGCCCCGGTTCTATTCTCATCATATCAATCAATATCACTTTATTTACTTGCTTTGTTTTTACTTTGCTTTTATTTTTACTTTGCATCTATCTATCAAAAATACCAAAAATATTATCTCTATCAGATCTCACTCTTGTAAGTGACCGTAAAGGGATTGACAACCCCTAAGCGTTGGTTGCGAGTTGCTATCGTTTTGTGTAGGTACGAGGGACTTGTGTGTGGTCTCCTACTGGATTGACACCTTGGTTCTCAAAAAATGAGGGAAATACTTACGCTACTTTACTGCATCATCCTCTCCTCTTCGGGGAAATCCAACGCAGTGCTCAAGAGGTAGCACACACCCCTCCCGATCAACATGACCCCTGTTTCGACCGTAGGAGGTCCGTTTGCTCCGTTTTGCGGTACGCCACACCCCTCGATCAACAGGACCCCCCTATAGACCGTAGGAGGTCCGTTTCCTCTGTTTTGCGGTACACCAAGCCCCTCCCGATCAACAGGACCCCATTTCGAACGTGGCCGGTAGAACACAAGGTCGTTTCCTCCGTTGTGCAGTACGCCAAGCCTTGTTTCCATCGCATGTTCCGTCCAAGCCCTCCCGATGAACACGACCACGCATTCCGTTCCGACCCAGCCAGTTGGCTCCCTCGCGTTCTGTTGCCTCCCGATGAACACGACGCATTCCGTTGCCTCCTCGTGAACACGACGACGACGTTGTTTCTCTGCTCCGACCCAGCCATGTACGTATGCATGAGTAGGCGTTCGAGTCCCTGCCCGTATGTATGTACGTGGCCGTATTTTCTTTCTTGCACCCTCGCCGATGTACATACTTGTACGTGCACGCCTCTACGACGACCAGTATGTACGTACACGTTCGCGACCAGAATGACAACGCTACATACGCTTCGACCAGGTGGGTCCCGACTGTCAGGCACTTCCTTGCGTGCGAATATGTAGCTGGTGGGTCCCAGCAGTCAGGGGGGCGAATCGTTTTGGTTTTTTGCGCCCGGGCGCGCTTCCTTGCATGCGAAGATGTAGCTGGTGGGTCCCAGCAATCAGGGGGGCGAATCTTTTTTTTTGCCCGGACACACTTCCTTGCGTGCGAAGGTGTCGCTGGTGGGTCCCAGCGGTTAGGGGGGCGAATCGTTTTGTTTTTTTTTCCGGTCGCACTTCGTTGCATGCAAAGATGTAGCTGGTGGGTTCTAGCAGTCAGGGGGAAACATTTTTTTCGCGAAATACAGTGGCCCGTCCGGTGGGTCCCAGCTGTCAGGTGGAGGAATCATTATTTTCCGCGTAATAAGGAGGCACTTCCTTGCTGCGGCCGTGGACCCAGCTGTCAGCCTCTCCACGTACAGTCCACGTCTGATGGAAGCCGTTCCTTGACCACGTTGACCACGCTGCACCGAGAGCACCGGGCAGTGGATGACGGCGAGGCCTAGGAAGGGGACGACAGGGAGTCGGGGAAGACGTGGCAGTGGAAGCCCACGCGGAGAGGAGTACAAGGGTTCACTGGTTCAGCTGCGGTGTGAGGCTGCCGTCGCCGCAGGGCCTGGCCAGCGGTGGGAATAGTAGGGGTGGTGAGGCCTCCACGGCAGCATAGCCGGCCATGGGAGGCAGGAGCATGCGGCACGGCCGGCGCTGCTTTGGGCGGCTGGAGCAAGAAGACCAGAGGTTGAAGAAGCACTACGGCCGTTGGATGGACATCGTACGGTCACTGGAGCTAGAATCGATCATATTGACTAAATTTGACAAAGGCCCCCGTCCCAGTCAACTTAGTAGGCCCACAAGTCAGCCTCCCACCATGGTGGGTCCCAGCTAGCAAGGGGAGTATTCATTTTTTTGTGCGTAATAAGGAGGCACTTCCGGTGGGTCCGAGCTGACAGCGCGAGGAACGTTTTTTTCACGAAATACGCTGGCCCGTCCGGTGGGTCCCAACAGTCAGGGGGGAAACGTTTTTTTCGCGAAATAAGGTGGCCCGTCCGGTGGGTCCCTGCTGTCAGGTGGAGGAATAAGGAGGCACTTCCTTGCGGCCGCCTGGACCCAGCTGCCAGCCTCTCTACGTACAGTACTCTTCCGATGGAAGTCGGTCGTTGACCACGTTGACCATGCCGCGCCGAGAGCACCAGGGCGGTGGTCTGGACGATGGCGAGGCCTAGGAAGGGGACGACGCGGTGCCGGGGAAGACGCAGCAGTGGTAGCTCGCGCGGAGAGGAGTACGAGGGTTCACTGGTTCGGCTGCGGCGTGAGGCTGTCATCACCGCAGAATAACAGGGGGTGTGGGTGAGTAGAGGGTTACCCTAGGCCAGCGGTGGGAGTAGTAGGGGGCGGTGAGGCCTCCGCGGCATCACAGCAGGCCACGAGAGGCAGGAGCACGCGGCACGACCGGCGCTGCTTTGGGCGGCTGGAGCAAGAAGACTAGAGGTTGAAGAAGCACTATGGCCGTTGGATGGACATCGTACGGTCACTAGAGCTAGAATCGTTCATATTGACTAGGTTGACAAAGCCCTCCGTCCCCGTCAACTTAGTTGGCCCACAAGTCATCCTTCCACTATGGTGGGTCCCATCTAGCAGGGTGGGTATTCATTTTTTTGTGCGTAATAAGGAGGCACTTCCTTGCGTGCGAAGATATAGCTGGTGGGTCCGACATGTCAGCGGGGGGGGGGCGTTTTTTTCGCGAAATACAGAGGCCCTTCCGGTGGGTCCCAGCTGTCAGGTGGAGGAATCATTATTTTGCGCGTACAGTCCACGGCCGATGGATGTCGTTCGTTGACCACGTTGACCAGGCCGCGCCGAGAGCACCATGGCGGTGGACGATAGCGAGGCCTAGGAAGGGAACGACATGGAGCCGGGGAAGACTCGGCAATGGTTGCCCACGCGATGGGGAGTACGAGGGTTTACTGGTCCGGCTGCCGTCACCGGAAAATAACAGGAGGTGTGGGTGAGTAGAGGAATGGCCTGGCCAGCAATGAAGTGGGGTGGGGCGGTGCGGCCTGTGCAGCAGCACAGCCGGCCACGGGAGGCGGGAACAGGCAGTCCCACCGGAGCTGGTTTGGGCGGCTGGAGCAAGAAGACCAGATATTGAAGAAGCAGCACTGCCGTTGGATTAACATCCAACGGTCACTGCTGCTAGAATCATTTGTGGACTAAGTTGACAAAGCCAAAGTACACGTCAACCTAGTAGACCCACAAGTCAGCCTCCAAATCTGTCCCAAACAGCCTACAGCCCGAAATTTCTAGCCGGATTCAAATTAATTTTAAATCTAAGTATACCTTAATTTAAATTCAATGAAATTTTACCCGCACAAAAACAATTAAATTTAAAATATCAAAATCCGAATGAAAACAGTATTTGGGAACTAATTGCCTGTTTGCTGTATTTTTTTCATTTTACAGCCCATTTATTATTACTTATAGCCCATTTATTATTACTTATAGCCCATTTCTTATTACTTATAGCCCATTTCTTATTACTTATAGCCCATTTTCTGGGCAAAATGCATCCCTCCTCGTCTAAAGATTTCCGGCCCAGCAGGGCGTAGAAAAGCAAGTAGGCCTATGTTGGTTATTCTTCAAAAAACAAAATAGCTGGCTAGCCATTTTGCAGAAAGGAAAAAAACAAACTGGGCTGGTCATGTGCTAAACATATGAAATAAAAGCCTGGGCTTGACGGGCCACGGGTCCCGCACAACCCAGTAGATACCCTTCTCCGTCCCGAAAAAACAAAATTACTACGCGCGCTGCTGGGTCCCTACTGTCATCCTCACCATGTACAGTCATCTCCTTATTCCTCTCGGTTGTTGACCATGTTGACAACACCGGAGGGCGGCGCCGCGACAAGCACGGAGGACGATGGTGAGGCCTCGGACGGGAACGAACAGGTGCCGGGGAAGATCACAGCCAGCCGTGGGAGGCGGGAGCAGGCGGTCCCGCCGGCGCTGGTTTGGCTTTGGCGGCTCGAGGAAGAAGAGACTGAAGAAACGCGACAGACGTTGAATGTCAATCGAACGGTCAAGGTTGGCACAATCGTTTTTGACTAAGCGGACACCAAGTAGCATACTTTTTTATATATAGGAAGAAAACTGCGAGGAAAATGCGTTCGTCGGTCGTCCTCCTCACAGGGAACGTTCGCCACATAAGTGACTAGCACCCTTGGTTTTCAACCGAGAGGTCTTGGGTTCGAGTCCGAGGAACTCTCAATTTTGTCCTCCTTCCTTCCTCGCAAAAAAAGGGAAAGAAAATCAAAGACTTGGGAAGGCGTACAGAACAAGCTAGTGTACTAGTAAAGAGACGTCGCCGAGTTTTAGAAAAAAGAAAGACGTGCTCCTGTAGCTGGTTCGATCCAAACCTATACTATGACTATATATGGCGCTATGCTACTTGCAAGTAATGAAGCTGACATATCCAACGTTTGCTTCTCCTCTTCTCTACTTACTCTGCCTAGCATCAGAAGCTCTGGCCACAGCAACCATGTCCGGTGGTTGCTCGTCCACCTGCTCTTCAGCAGGCAACAACCAGATATGCGCCAAGTCGCCACCCGTACCAACGCCTGTGGGTCTCATCACACCCCCACCGGCACGCGCACCGCAGCCGATTGCTCATCGCAACCCGCTGCCGTTGGTGTGGTGCCACTGCTGCAAATCACGCAGTCATCCGTCGTGTCTCAACCAAAATCCGCAACCCTGGCCGAGTCTTCTACAAATGCCCAAATCATGGGGTAATAATATGTTTAAGTGTTGTTCTGCTGCTTTCAGTTGCTGATTTTTTTAATAGTTTGGTTGATGATCTTCCAATTTGATTTGTGCAAAAAAGGGAAGATTCGTGTGATTTGTATTTCTGGGAAGTTGCTGATGTGGGGGAATGCAACTACACTGATTATTTGGTTAGCTGAGGAATCCCAATACCAGCAGGTTGGGGTGTTGGACAAGTAACTGAAGGAAAGGCAGAAGAGGAAGATGCAGAGTAGAAGGTGAAAGATGCAGTTCCTCTGATCATGGCCAAGCAACAGCTGCTGAACAACCTTGACAGCAATGAGGAGACGAAAGAGCTTGTGATGATAATGGGCAAAATCGATGTGCTCTGTAGGATGATTGTCTCTTTATTTGCAGTGTATGTAGCACTCGTGATGTATTCAGTGGCTACGACATGAGCACTTTGCTGAAACTAGTAGTGAATGAAACCTGTGTAGCAGCCTGGGCGTAGTGTTGTGAACATCTAATTATTTCTATTAACGGAAATCAGGGGGTATCCCCTTTTGCTCATATAAATAAATAGATAGCAGAGGCCCTGTCGGGTCAGCTTTGTTCTCATTCGAAGACTTCGAGCAAATTGCAGTCCAACAGCAAACTATGTCATCAAATTCAAGTTTCACAGCCAAATATGAGTACAACTAAACAACAATGTCATCATGTTTTAGTTGTCATACAATCACCAAACACAAATCAGCATACATAACAAGTGATGTTCTCACAGCAAAATACTAAACAACATGTTCATCAGGTTTCAGTTGTCATAGCAAACACAATTTCACATAGTAGATAAAAAATGTCTTTTGACAGGCAAATACGACAAAAGCAATGTAATCATCATCCGCAGCAGCAACGTCAACATCTTCGCCATGGGTATCAGTCTGAATCATAATTCCCCATGGTGTCATCTTCTTCTTCGTCCTCAACGTCCTCGAACATTGGCTTCTTCTTGATCAACTCTTGTATGTCCACAGCACGACAGGCAATCTTTTCGCCGGTGTCATTGACGTGATGTTTCTCAAAGATATTAGGAACATCTGTGTTATCTTGTACATCAGGAGTAGTGTAAGCATCATCTTGTTGTGCAACTTCATTAAACGAATTCCTCTGCTCAAACCTTTGCAATACTCTCCAGTCATCGCTACGTGCAAATGTGTCTTCCAAGGAAAATATTTGTGTTGCTTGATTTGCCAAAATAAAAGGCTCGTTGGTCTGGTACGCCGCCTTGACATTGATGGATTTGAAATAATCATCAGCTCTAGGTTTTGCGATCCTGGAAAACAGGTTATACCAACGACAGCACAACAGAACCACACACCGATGATCCTCGAAACTGGAGATATACTGCAACTGAACAATGTCTGTTATGTTAGCATACATTTCAGTTTTCTCTTTGTCATACGTATCCGTGCTCATGATGGCACTGTTTTGTGTCTTCCTGCCTTCGTCTCGTGCAAGGGTGTTGTAGCACACATCTCCAACAACGCAAGATTCATAATGTCTTACCCGAGTATCAGGACCCATTGCTAGTGAGTAAAGGGCATCATCAACTACCTGCCCATCCTCCCGCATCTTCTTAACCTATGGTTAGAAAATAGACAAGATGATCATCTTATGTACTCAATATATTAAAAAAAACTGACAGTGCACTTCAAAAGCTTACATGGTTCTTGAACCATTTCACAAATCCTGCCATAACCAGTTTGTCAATGTTTCTTGGATTTTGCGACAGTAACTCCTCTTTGTACAACTGCACAACATAGTGATCGCGTCAAACATCTAAATATATAAGAATGTGCTGCAAGTTTAGTAGATTACGATGTATAAGCTGCAGTACTGCACTTACTTGATATAAGGTAGTATCTCAGGACAGTTATTCAACACATACCAAACCATTTTGTCCAAATCTTTAGGTTTGTCCTCTTGTCGACTCTTCCCTGTAACTCGAACAGAATAATCAAAAACATTGAGCCCGGGATTGTCTTCACCCACCTCTTTGCTAAGCTGATCAGCTGTTTCAATGTATTTTGAGCAGAATGTCAACGCTTCTGTAGCAATGTAGGCCTCTGCAATGGAACCCTCGGGTCTAGCTATGTTCCTAACATAGCCCTTGAAAGTGCCTAGCCGCCTTTCAATAGGGTACATCCAGCCATACTGTACTGGACCTCTAAGTACTGCTTCATCAGGTAGATGAACAGCCAAATGCACCATCACATCAAAGAAGACTGGAGGATATATCTTCTCAAGGTCGCATAGGACAGTTGGTATCTTGTCTCTAAGACGCTCCAAAGCATCTATCCTGATATTTCTACTGCAGAGTTCCCTGAAGAATTGTCCCAACTCTACAACTGCTCTGTATAAGTCAGGGCGGCCCAATCCTCTAAGGATATAACAAGTAAAACCCTTTGAAGAAGGACGTGGTAGTCATGAGTTTTTAACCCTTGTACCTTGTTTCCATCTGCACTGACTCTCCTTTCAGGGTTGGAAGCAAATCCATGTGGGAATCTCACACGTGACAGGACCTCGCAGAATTCTTTTCTTTTTACCTTGTCCAAGACGTACACAGCTAGTGCCATATCCCGTGGTTTACCTTCATCTTGCACCTACAAATCCTTTCTGATACCCAGGTGTGTCAAATCAATCCTAGATTTTAAGGTATCTTTCATCTTGCCTTCAATGTTAAGAAGTGTGCTGATAATGGTGTCACATATATTTTTCTCGATGTGCATCACATCAACATTATGCCGCAGATCCAAATCTTTCCAATACTCCAAATACCACAAAGTGTACCTGCGGGTAAACAATAATCTCTCTTCTACCGTGCCATGCTTCCTTTTCCCGCTACCATTACCAGGATGGTTCCCTAGTGTAATATGCCTGACCTTCTCTAATTCCACTTGCAACTCATCGGCGGTGAGCCTCTTTGGCGCATCGCGGTTTTCATGCTTTGCATTGAACACATGTCTTCGGTATTTTCTAGGATGCGGCTTGTCCTTGGCAAGGAAACGGCGGTGTCCAACGTAACAGGTCTTGCTAAGTATTGCGTATGACAGCGGATTCCTGTCACAGCGAACACATGCATTGTAACCATGAGTCGTTCGCCCTGACATAGTGCCCAAAGCCGGATAATCATGGATGCACCAAATTACAACAGCACGTAGAAAGAAATCAGCTGGTGGGCTGCTATATAGGTCTCGAGTGAGAACACCCTTCCATAACTGTTGAAGTTCCTCCACAAGAGGCTCCATGAACAAATCAAAATCCTTTCCAGGACTTTTTGGACCTGGGATGAGCAAGGCCATCATGTAGTTTGATTCTTTGGTGCAGACATTTGGAGGCATGTTGTCAGGGATAACAAGCACTGGCCAGATGCTATATGTGGCGCTCTGGTGGCCAAATGGGTTAAATCCATCTGAAGCTAAGCCAAGTCTAATGTTTCTTGGGTCAGCAGCAAACTCTTTGTGTTTATCATTGAAGCTTTTCCACTCACTACCATGAGATGGATGGCTCATTACATTCTGATCTCTGTACTCCTGGTTCCTAGAATGCCACAGTACATCCTCTCTTGTTTCAGCATCATGAAACAACCTCTGCAATCTTGGTGTAATTGGAAAATGTCTCAGAACATTATGAGGAACCCTCTTCACAACATCGCCATCTTTCCATCTTGATGATTTGCATTTCGGGCATTCACTTAAGTTGGCATAATCCTTCCGGAACAGAACACAATTATTCTTACAAACATGGATCATATCATATCCAATTCCAACTGCACGAAGGAAATTCTTCATTTTACTGTAGGTGTTTGGCAGCTCAGACGCATCTGGGAAAGATTTGCGGAAAGCAGCCAACATCGCATCGAATGATTTGTTGGTCATCCGCTCAGATGTCTTCACCTGAAGAAAGGTGACCATAGCTGAGAATACTGACAGCTTATTTCCTGGGGTGACAGCAACGTTGCATTGTTCCAACATGCGGGCCCACCGTTTTTCTTCTGCAGGTGAAAGTTCACGGAATGCACGAGCATTTCGTAGCATTGTTTCAATGTTGGTCAAACTCACTGGCTCCGCCACCACCACCTCCTCCTCCTCCTCTTCCACCTGAGCATCAGGCAGATCAAGATGGTGATCTGCTGCTTCCACGTAGTCAATAACATTGACATTCACAGCTTCTCCATGATGAACCCACCTAGTATATGTGACCGACATCCCATACAAGTGTAGATGATTTTGCACAGTTGACTGGGGTCTTGTAACTGAATTCATACAACTGCTACACGGGCAGAGCACATCTGATTTCGGACCACCGTACTCAGCTCTGATAAAGTTCATGAAGTTTTCAACCCCCTCGATATATGCAGCGGAGAATCTTCGAGCAGAAGTTATCCAAGTCATGTCCATCTGTTAGACATACAAATTAGTTCTTCTACTAGATATTACAGGAAAAACATATATGCTTTTTTATGAAGTCCATAAAAAAATACCTAGGTCGATGTCTAAAGCTATGGAAGATATTTGGACGAGCAAATCTAAGTAACGAAATATATGTAAAGCTAATTCAGCAAACAAATTTGAGTGCTAAATTATGGTAGGCTGTTTTAGCATTCAATGAGCCCGAGCACACAGCCATCGAACTATCGAAGGCCATCGTAGCAACAAAGATCGAGTATAAAACGGTGTAGAGCTATTTCACCTAACAGATTGGCTACTAGACCATGGCAATCTACGTCACAATAAATATATGGCAGGATATTTTAGCAAGTAATCGGCCTTGGCATACCATCTCAGCTAAGCAGATTGAGTGCAGAACAGGGAAAGGAAGCTTCTTAAGCAGAGCATATTGACAGTAAACTACTTCGGCAAATAGTGAGATTAACAGCGTCTATCAGCTAACATTCAGCGCTACACCGACATGGACGGGGCCTCAGTCTAGAATGCGCGTACCGTGGGAGAAGCTGACCGCCGTGCGTCTCCACATGAACGTCGCCAGCGGTGGCGGTGCTGATCACCGTGCGCCTCCACAAGAACGTAGCCAGAGGTGGCGGCACGGCTAGAGGACGGCAGTCTGCGAGAGCGTACTGTGGGCGCGAGAGGATCGCTGTGCGTCCCCTCGACGAACCGTGGCGCCGACGTATCGGCGCGGCGGGGAGGGCGGCTTTGGCAGAGCGAATGGAGTGGAGGGGGGACGGGGGGA